>NC_050465.1:36535535-36730535 GCF_903995425.1 Onychomys torridus
TTAAAACTCCCTATTCTATTGTTGATTTTAGACATCATCTATTTTATGGATCATGAAAATCATCACTGGTATACTTAGTTTATATATCTACAAGAAATAATATGTTAGGATAAATAGCAGATCAAATACAAATGTTTTTTTAATTAATGACAATCACTGTAATAACTATAAGATGCTGGCTCTTAGGAGTATGACTAGGAGACCCTATGTATGAAATTACATTGCTTCTGTAACATAGTGGTTATATAACTTTATCCCAAATATGTGCTTAATAACAAAGAAAATGATGCTACCGTCATTTATTTTCAGAACAATATAAATACTCACAATGGAAATTAAAGATAATTCACTTTTTAAAAACTTATTTGAATCTTGAAATGAAAAGTCATAAAGATAAAGAAGCTCACAATTTCTCACAAACATATTAAAATAACAAAAGCAAACTAATGCACATTTAAAATAGTTATGTCCTTATATCAGTTGAAATATAAAATGCCTTCTTGATTTGAATTTTCAGCTACCTATATTTCCCTATAGAAATCTTAAAATGGTAAACTGGTAAGAAAATATATTACTTACTTCCAAAGCAATTTTGGACATAAAAACACTAAAGCTGGTAAAAAATTATAATATGTAGATTTTCAATTTATTAATGTTACTTCCATTTGTTAATTTCATTGCCACTGGCTTTCTTTGAATGAAATCTTTTTAAACAAACTAAAGAAAAATGCCAATATAAGTTGTTTTCCCCAGCTGGGTAGTATATTTGTATCAAAATATCTTACTGGTTTCTTACTGACTTTCTTTACTGAACAACTTAAATTGCAACCACCTTGGTTTTGCTAGAAGAAAAGGCAAGCAGTAGGAGCTAGTACAGTATCACAGGCTTCACTTGACTTCCATTCAACTTGAATTACAGCATTGGATACAAAGGCTCTACGTATTAAACAAGTATGCAAATCCCAATACCAAATAAAGAGTCGTAGAATTAACTGTTCACTAGGAAACTGTGTTGTGAAGTTTCACTTAGTGTAGCTAAAATGATATGTGCTACCAAAGAATAAACATTTGCAATTACTATGTAGAAATTGTAATTTGGGAATAGAATGCATTACCAATTAAATTCATTGAATAAAAATAAGGGGCTTTGATTATCCAAGACAACTTCACTATAGGTAAGACAGAATACAGAATCAGTACAAATTACTCTTTTTTTTTTTAAACATACAAGTCTTTTGGTTATATTTTATAGTTTCATTTTGTGTTTATGTGAGAATTCTGTTTGTATAAATGTATAAATCTCTGTGTCCTATGGTTTTTTGGTGTGTTTTTTCTTTGGTTCTTTATTTCTGTTCATTTTTTGTTTTGTCCTATTGTTATTTTATTTTATGATTTATTTTCTTTATTTTTATTAGATGACTAATTTCTAATGAGAGCAGCAGGAAAGTGTGTGGATTTGGGTGGGTGAAGAAGGTGGGTGTATGTGGGAAGAGTAGAGTGAGGGAAACTATAATCAGAATACATTGTATGAAAATATCTATTTTCAATAAATAAATTACATAAGGGAAGAAATATCCTGTAAATATTTTACCTATATTTTAAAATAAACAACTTTTATATTATGAAAATTGAAACACAGTAACTATTCACTTTCTGTTAGAAAATGAGAATGTTAACATTGGTTGCACATATTTTCTCAGAGAAAACAAAGATTAAAATAATAAAGCTTTTTGAAGTCAGATGTTACTTTTGCAGCTGGCAGTCTAACCAAAGGAAATGGTCTGTAGGTATGTGTCTGAATAATTATACAAATCATCACTTGAAATGAATCACCACTAAATCAATCATTCCAATACAAAATATACAAATTAACCAAAATACTGTAATCAAAAGAAAAAAGTAATAAATGAGAGATATGAAAAAATTCCAATATCCTTGGCCACTAAGAAAATGTAAATTATAACTTTTTTGAGATTACATTTTTTCCCTAATCAGAAGGGTTACATCAAGAAAATAAATGATAGGAACTATGAGGAACAAGTTCCAGGACAGCCAGGGGCACACAGAGAAACCCTGTGTCAATAAATAAATAAATAAATAAATAAATAAATAAATAAATAAACAAACAAACAAACAAATAAATAAATAAATACAAAAGCTGATTATAAACACCCAACAATCTTGAGTAATAATAAAAGAACTACAGGATATAACACCATCCCCAAGCCTCAAATTGAATTACAGATCTTTAATGACAGAAACAGGATGGTGTTGGAGCAGAGACAAGACATCTTGATCAAGGGAACCGAGTTGAAGATGAGGTATATATCTACACAGCTAGGAAGGACTGGTTTGTGTTTATAACAAAGCCAGAAATACACACTGGAAAAAAGCATTTTCAACAATTGGTGGAATTATGTAAATACATCCATAATTATCCCTCTGCACAAAACTTAACACCAAATAGATCAAAGACCTCAATTTAAATTCAGATATACTGAACCTGATGGAAGAGAAAGTGGGGAATAGTCCTAGACTCATTGGCACAAGAAAAGACTTCATGAACAGAACACTGTTAGTACAGGCATAAGATCAACAATGTTAAATGGTATATTGTGAAACTGAAAAGGCAAAGAACACTCCCATTAAGACAAAGTAGCAGGGTACAATAGGCAAAAGAGGTTTATCACCTACACATCTGAGAAAGAGCTAACATCTAAAATATATAAAGAACTAAAAAAAAAAAAATAGACCTAGACATGTGGTGAAATTGTGTCCCCCAATATAGTGTGCATCTTAATAAACTCATCTGGGGTCGGAGAACGGAACATCCAATAGACATAGAGGGCAGAAATGGTGGCACACACACACCTTATTCCTAGTATTCTAGGGCAGAGATCCATTTGAATCTCTGTGAGTTCAAAGTCACACTGGAAACAGCCAGTCATGGTGACATATGTCTTTAATCCCAGGAAGTGATGGCAGGAAGCATAAAGGTATATAAGATGTGAGGATGAGGAAACAGGATCAGCTGAGAAGTTAGCGAGGTAAGGTTGGCTGTGACCTGTTTTGTTTCTCTGATCTTTCAGCGTTCACCCCAATACCTAACTCCAGGTTTGTTTTTATTAATAAGACCTTCTAACACTTCATGCTACACAGGCACTACAAACAAATAACCCAAATAAAATGGGGTATAGATCTAAACAGTGACTTCTTGTAGTGGGTAGCCATTCCAGCCTTGGCCTGGAAGTTCCAACCCCCATTGAGGCTTCCGTAATGGTCACGCCTACCAGGCAGGGCAGAGAGAGGACACTGAAGATGCAGGATCAAGAGGAGAGGCTTCTTTTGGTTCCAGGACCCTGGACACTGGAAGTAGACCAAGAAGAGTTCTCCAGAGAACACTGCCAGACTGTGCCATACCTTTCCCAGACCTTGCAACCTAGCCCTTCATTTATAACTTACCCCATAAAATAAACCTCCCTTTTAACTACATGGAGAGGCCTTAATAATTTCACCAATAACTTGTCAAAAGACAAAAAAAAAAAAAAAAGGACAAAACACAAATGGCTGAGAAATTCTTAAAGAAATATTCAACATCTTTAGTCCTTGGGGAAATCCAAAGCAAAATTACATTGGGATTTCATCTTAAACTAGTCAGAATGTCAAAATTCAGTAAAACAAATGACATTTCATGCTGAAAAGGATCAGGAGCATAGGAAAAGTCATCCCTGGCTAGTGGAACAGCAAACTTGTATGGCCACTATGGAAATCAGTATGGCAGTGCCTTAGGAAGCTGGGAATTGATCTATCTCTACATCCAGCTATACTACTCTTAGGCATATAATCAAAGGACCCCACATCCTACTGTAGATACCTGCTCAAGTATTTTCAATGTTGTTCTGTTCACGACAACTAGAAATAGAAGGAGCTTAAATATCTGCAAATGGACGACTGGATAAAGAATACATAAGAGCCTGGGTATGGTGGCACATGCCTTTAATTCCAGTACACAGGCGACAAATACAAGTGGATCTCTGAGAGTTCCGGGCCTGCCGGTCTACAGAGTGAGTTTCAGGACAGTCAGAGGTACACAGAGAAACCCTGTCTCAAAAAAAAAAAAAATAGGGAAAGAAAGAATATATGGGCATTGATACAATGGAATATTATAGTTGTTAAAATGGATGGAACTAGAAAAAACTCATCCTGAGTGAGGACACCCTGATCCAAAATACAAATAAGGTATATACTTGCTTATATGTGGATACTCATTCTTAATTCTTTCATAAAGTGATTAAAATCCATATAACCACAGAGACTGGTATATAGTAAGGGACTAGGGATGCAGATTAGGTCACTCTAGAAATAGCAAAACAAACAAACAACAAAAGAAGAGTGGATAAATGAGGTGAGGAGATGGGAACTAAATGACCAAAGAGGAATGAGGGAGAGGAGAGGAGGAGGGACAGTGAAAGCTATGAGACATTTGAAGTGTGATATAGAAATCAAATATAATAGGAGTTTATATATATATAATTAATATCATCAAGTAACAGGGAACAGGAGCTCCAGCTGGATACTTCTGATCCCTAAATGGCATCTCAAGTCTGGTGGCATCTCAAGTTCGGGCAACTGGCTACATCTAATCAAGTTGTTGGCCAAAGGGACCCTGCCAGAACCCTCAAAAAACCCAGGCTTTTGCCAAGATTACTAGTGGCTCTCCACAAACCAATGGAAAAGCTCTTGTGGTGAAGACAACAGCTGCATGACTCAATGAACTTGGAGTGTCGCGTTGGTGCCTACCTACAGCCTTCACTCCTATAGATTAGTGTTACTGGTACTCTTCACACTACCAAATCAGTGAGGTCACACAGATCCAGCTACAAACTCTTTGAACTACAATGGTGACATTCCCGTCAGACCCTCTATTGCAATAGGAGAACAAAGCTTGTAGGGTTACCCAACCAATATCTGATTGGATTTAAGTCTTACTCCATGAAATAGAACTCATCCATACAACTGCTCAGGTGGCCAAGAACCTGAGACTAGATAGGTCATGGGCCATGGAGTGGGGGTGGGTGGGTGGGAGAATACTGCTGTTCTACTTACAAAATTAGCAATAAAATAATTCCTAATGACATTTTTCGATGTCTCACTGAGTCATTATCATTGATACTTCCTCCTGCAGCATATGGGAATGAACACAGAAATCCACACCTGGAGAATATGCAGTCAGAGAACTTGGAACACTCAGTTTTAAATGGGTATGTCCATCAAATCTCACCACTCCTGGAAGTAAAAGACTATAAGAGCCAGGTGGAGGGATGGAAGATGGAAGATACCAAGGAAAAGGGCCTTAAGGGGATGGTTAGAAGAAACCAAGGAAACAAGGTCTTATTAGTACAGTAGTAGAGATGAATGAAGTCACAGAGACTGTGTCAACACGCATAGGTCCGTGCCTAATGTGGCCTTAGTGCTAAGAGAGGAAGTAGAAACAAGCCTACATTCCTAACCCAGAATCAGTCTCCAGTTGATATTTGCTCTAATATTTCATAAATAAAATATTGAATTTCTCCAAAGGAGAAACTGGGTATGCAAACAATTTGGGACAATCCCCATTCCTTGAAGTAGACAGTCAGCACAAAATAAACGCAACAGTATTTTTCGAGGTTCTTTATCTCATAATGATTGTTTTTTTTGTTTTTGTTTCTGTTTTTCCATGTCCAGGTTCTTTCCCTATAACTGTGGCTTCTGATTTTTTTTTGGGGGGGTGGGATTTCTGTGTATTTGAATGTGCATTCTTTTGTATCTATGTTTCCTGAGCATTTTCTTTAGGTCTTTGTTTTTCTGATTGTTTATTTGTTTTGTCCTATTCTAGTTTGCTTATTTTTATATAGTTTTATTTTATTGTTTTTTAAATGCCTGCATATATCCTAATGAGAACGAGTAAAAATGGATATTGATCAGGTGTGGGGGTAAGTAGGGAACATCTGAAAATAGTTGAGAGAGGGAAGACCATTATCAGGACATATTGCATTAAAATATATTTAAAATTAAAAAGTAAATGAATTGATGCACTAATCCATATGCATTTACTATCATAATCTTGGAACACCCATTCACAAAGTATTTGGTTTCTTTTTTGTCAAATTTGTATTTTATTTTACTGTTTTTCTGTGACTAGTTGGATTTTTCTATCACCTTGACATTTTATTTATTTTAATTTTTATGTGGGTGAAAAATCAAAACTTATTCTTTCCTCTTATTTAATTATTTCAGTTAGTTTAACTTAATTATAAATATTTTTTATTGACTTTTCAAGACAGGGTTTCTCTGTGTAGCTTTATGCCTTTCCTGGAACTCACTCGGTAGCCCAGGCTGGCCTTGAACTCAGATATCTGCCTGCCTCTGCCTCCTGAGTGCAGGGATTAAAAGCATGCACCACCACACCGCCCGGCCAACCATAAATTATTTATTTGTGAACATTTGTATGTGTGATTTCTTTTCTTAAATTTAAACCATGAATTCATATCATAATTCTTCTCCTAATGAATTAAATTTAAAATTGTATACTTGGGTAAACTGTACATTTAAATACTAGATAAATTGAATCAATAGTCTTAAAAGTAAGCTACAAAAGTCACAATATTCAACTTAAAAATTACAGAGGAATAAATGTTAAAATGACATTATGTTTTATGAAATCTAAATATACTGCTTATATGAATAAAGACATAGACTTTGGGGAAATAGTCACAGATGGAGGCTGGAATACTCTTCAATGTTAACATGCTGTGTTCTCTGCTCTTCCCTCAGAGTGCATTCACTTAACATATCAATTAATCTGTTTGCCTCACTTAAAATCTACTTAGATGTATGGCACTGTCATCCAGGGTGGGCATTCACTGAACCACAGAATCGTCCTTCTTCAATTATTGTATTATGAAAATATACATTATACTTCACTATAATTACTATGAAGGGTTTCTCTGTCGTAGTGTGTGCTTTAGTCAAGGGATAGCGATTTGTCACTAAAGAAGAATGTTTCTAAACTACTAAATAGTGTTCTCCCTCCTGGAAGAATTTATGATTTCTATGGTTGAGAATATTTACATTATTTCTCCCCTTGCTCTTCTCATCTCCAGTAAGTCCCATTCCCCCCCCCCATTCCCTCTCAAATTCATGACCTCTATTTCTTTCATTATCACACACACACACACACACACACACACCCACACACAGAGAGAGAGAGAGAGAGAGAGAGAGAGAGAGACAGAGACAGAGACAGAGAGACAGAGAGACAGAGAGAGACAGAGACAGAGATGGTCATTGTGTTGGGGTATGTGCATTTTATATCTAGGTAGCACTGTTGACTGAGTGTTTTCCCCAAATAGAAGTGAATTCATTACTGGTACTGGAAATCTAGCAAGCTAGCCAGCTCCCATTAGCTAATGAGTTCATGGAGTCTAGAGGAGAACCTACTTTTACATGCACTGTCTTTCCCCATAGGTAAGCAACAGCTTTAAGATTCCATCTATATTCACTGTAGACTCAAATATTATTTTGGAAAAAAGCTAATCAAGAAATTGAAAGACTTGTAAAGAAATGTTTTAAGATATTGAAGAAAGATATTAGAATATCTTAATCATTAGATCATCAACATTTTATAGTTTTTAGAATTAATTTCCTAAAAATTGTCATCCTACCAAAATAAATCTACAGATTTTTAAAAACTTGATTCATTACTCACAAAAATCCCAAAACAAATACTTCACAGAAGATGAAAAATACTCCTTTTTTAATTACATAGGACATTATTTTAAAATTTAAAAATATGGGCAGTCATTTCTTGCTTAGCAGTGAGGGCTACAGGGTGTGGAAAGGCTCTAGGTGCCCAGATGCTCAGTGGAATTGATGGAGTTTGAATGGAGACATTTCTCTTTTCTCATTTCTCTGATTTTTTCCTTGCTTTTTAACATGACAAAGTTATAGATATAAGAATAAGTAAAAACTATCCTATCAGTCTTGGACATTGCAATCCAACAGGAGAACAGTAGTCCGAAGACAGGCACAAAAGTCAGAGACCCATTTTTTTCTCACAGTCCGGAGTGTGTTATACCCAAGCTGTATTATTTTAAGATGTGATTGCTCCAATGCCCACTTCTCTAGGGTTTTTGCTATAAAAGCATGCCATATTTCACCAAAACTATTTTCTGTGTCTGTTGAGAAGATCATGTGATTTTTGTTTTAAATTCATTTATATGATTTATCACATTATTGACCTTATCCTACATATGTTGAACCATCACCACATCTCTCAGATAAAGTCAATGTGATCATAATGTCTGACTGTACTGATGTATGCCTGCATGAGCAATGGAAGGATATAAGTGGGAAGAGGAAATTTAGGAGAGGAAAATGGCAAGAAGATCAAACAAAACAAAGTACACATAAAAATGTCATAAGTAAAAGTTCACTACCTCCACTAATAATAATAAACTAAATATAATAAACTAAAGTGTAAAAGGGAAAATATTTTTTATAACTGCCTTCACAGAAAGTGAATTAATATCATAAAGAAACACTGCTACATATTGTGATCAGTTTCCTGCTGTGGGATGTTCTGTATGTTATGTGTGTTGCTCTGTTTGGGTAATAAATGAAACACTGATTGGCCAGTAGCCAGGCAGGAAGTATAGGCAGGACAAAGAGTAGAGAATTCTGGGAAGTGGAAGACTGAGGCAGAGACATCTGCCAGCTGCCACCATGACAAGCGAGATGTAAGGTACTGGTAAGCCACGACCACGTGGCAACTTATAGATTAATAGAAATGGGTTAATTTAAGATAGAAGGAGTAAATAACAAGAAGCCTGTCACAGCCATACAGTTTATAAGTAACATAAACATCTGAGTGAGTATTTTATATGTGGGTTGTGGGTTGTGAGAATGCGGGGAGAGAAAAACTCAAGTTATAGTTTACTTATTCTTAATTGTGTGTCTCAAGTTTGTAAGGAGTATGGTAGAGTGTCTTAGATAAATTTTGTCAATTTCATGTAGGGTAGAGACATTTACCCTGATAGAATCTCAACTGAGAAAACACCTCCCTCCTTTTGGCCTGTGGGCAAGAATGTGGGGCATTTTCTTTTATTTTGATTAATGATTGTTTGGGGAGAACCCAGCTCAGTATGGGCAATACCACCCCTGAGTAGAAGGTCCTGCACAGTAGAAGAAAGCAGACTGAGAAAGCCATGGGGAGGAAGCCAGGAAGCAATTTTCCTCCATGGCTTCTTCTTTGGTGTCTGCCTCCAGGTTCCCACTTTGAATTTCCACTCTGAATTTCTCTTTATGATGTGCAATGATCAGGACATGTAATGTAAAATAAACCCTTTCTTCAAAAGTTGCTTTTGGTTATGATGTTTTATCACAGCAATAGAAACCTAAGGCATAGAATGAGAAACACTTCAGTATCACTGATAGAAAGAGAATTCATGTGTACTATTGATTCTAAAATCAATTCAATTATTTTCAACAATTTTCATTTTTCAGCATTTTTCTTTGCTTATGTCAATTTAAGTATAAACTTATATTTCAATTACACATTTATGGAAGACTTCTACACATTTTTACAATATGGTCTCATTCTTGTGTTTTAAACACTTTTAAAATTTATTTATTCATTTGATCTTTGATATTATATGTATTATATTTTACCCCTTCTCATTCCTCCTTCTGAAGCCTCTAAAATATCTCCCCTTGCACTGTTTCAAATTTATAGCCTCAGCCTCTATAATGCTGCTCCCATGTCTGTCTTGAAAACTGACCATTTGGTATTAATTGGTTGTCATGTATATCCTTGAAGACAACAATTTTTGACCCTCTCAGCTGTCCTCAGTTTCCTGTTCTTTTGAAGGGTGAGACTGTAAACACATTTACACAGACTTTTATGCTCTTCTTTTAGATTTGAATGCTGAGGGAATGCTAAAATTTCTCCTGCACTCTAATTTTCAGAATCCAAAGCATTGCAAAGCTGATAATCCATCCTTGCATTTTTCTGGAAATCAGCATCTGACTTGGGATTTTCATTTTCGTAAATCACGGTTCCATTGATGGTTGCTTAATTGTCTAACTTTTATTACCACACACATTTATTCTTTGTATTCTTCCTCCATATTCAGGGAGGCTTACACATCTTCACCCCATTATTAATGCTAACATTGCTACCTAACTAAAAAGCTTAAATGTGCACATCTTATTTTTTATAGTAGATATTTATGTATTTGTTTAATTATTTTATAGCCTGGCCACAGTTTTCCTCCCATTCCGTCCCCCATCTCTCCTCAGACTCCCTTGATCCACTCCTCCTTTGTTTCTGTTCAGAAAGGGTCAGTCCTCCCATGACTATCAACAAAGCATGACATATCAAGATGCTATAAGAATAAACAGCTCCCCTTTTATTAAGGTGGGGGAAGACAATCGAGTATGAGGAATAGATTCTCAAGAGCAGCCGAAACATTAGGAGCAGACTCAGCTCCCATGGTTAGGAGTCTCACATAAAGACCAAGCTACGTAGCTGTCACAAATGTGTAGAGGGCTTGGCTCAGTCCCATGCAGGCTCCCTGGTTGTTGATTCAGACTCAGTGAGTTTCTATGAGCCAGGCTAGTTGTTTCTGTGAGTTTTCTTTCTTTCTTTTTTTTTTTTGGGGGGGGGGCAAGTTGTTTTGTTTTGTTTTTTGTTTGATTGTTTTGTTTTGTTTTGTTTTTGAGACAGGGTTTCTCTGTGTAGTTTTGGTGCCTATCCTGGATCTCACTCTGTAGACCAGGCTGGGCTTGATCTCACAGAGATCTGCCTTTGCCTCCCAAGTGCTGTGATTAAGGGAGTGTGCCACCACCACTCAGACACCATGAGTTTTCTTATAATGCTCTTGACCCCTCTGGCTCTTGCAATACTTTTTCCTTTTCTTCAGCAGGATTCTCTGAGCTCAGCCTAATGTTTGGCTGTGGTATCTGCATTTTTTTCCCATCATTTACTGGATGAAGCCTCTCTGATGAAATTGGGGTAGTTGCCAATCTGATCACAGGAGATGGTCAGTTCCAGCTACATATCTGCTATTTGGTGATCATTATAGATACTTGACAGGTTCCATTCCCTTGTGTCAGGTTTCTATCTGATCCTGAAATGATCCCCTTTCTTCTCTATCAGTACTTTTCAGCTCCATCCATCCCCAAACCCAATCTCTCAAGTCCCCTCCAGACTCAACATCAGTAAACACAGGAGATATCTTCTATTTCCCCTTCCCATGGAGATCCATGACTACCTTCCAACCTCTTTGTTACCTAGCCTCTCTAGATTGTGGCTTGTAGTATGATAATCTTTTACTTTATAGCTAATATCTCCTTATAAGTGAGTATATACTAAGTTTGTCTTTCTGGGTCTGGGTTACATCACACAAGGCTGTCCACTCTGTCCATATCTATTCATAATAGTACTCAGAGTTCCAGCTAGAGCAACAAGACAACAAAAAGACATCAAGGGGATACAAATTGGAAAAGAAGAAGTCAAAGTATTGCTATTTGCAGATGACATGATAGCATACATAAGCGACCCCAAAAATTCTACCAAGGAATTCCTATGGCTGATAAGTAACTTTAGCTAAGTGACTGGATGCAAAGATTAACTAAAAAAAAATAAAATCAGTAGCATTCTGATATACCAGTGATAAAATGGCTGAGAAGGAAATCAGGGAAACACAGTACCCACAAACAACATAAAATGTTGTCTTCCGGTAACTCTAATCAAGCAAGTGAATGATCTGTAGGACAACAACTTCAAGTCTTTGAAAAAAGAAATTGGAGAAGATATCAGAAGATTGCAAGATCTTCCTTGCCCAGAGGTGGTGGCACATGCCTTTAATCCCAGCACTTGGGAGGCAGAAACAGGTGGATCTCTGTGAGTTTGAGGCTAGCCTGGTCTATAGAGTGAGTTCCAGGACAGGTACCAAAACTACACAGAGAAACCCTATCTCAAAAAACAAAAAACAAAACAAAACAAAAAAAGATCTCCCATGCTCTTGGATCAGTAGGATAGCAACATAGTAAAAATGACCATCCTACTAAAAGCAATCTACAGATTCAGTGCAATCCCCATCAAAGTCCCAATGAAATTCTTTACAGACCTGGAAGGACAATATTCAACTTCATATGGAAGAACAAAACAACCCAGGAGAGCTAAAACTACCCTGTACAATGAAAGAACGGCCAAGGTATAAGCATCCCCAATCTCAAGCTCCAATACACAGCTATAATCTAAAAACAGCATGCAATTAGTACAAGAACAGATAGGTGGATCAAAGGAATTGAATCAAAGACCCAGACATTAATCCAAATACCTATGGACACCTGATTTGGGATCCCTGATGGCCTTGATGTGGTTGTGGAGGAACCAAGGAGCAGAGTACTGGTTGTGGTAAGTAAGAGAGGCAGTAATAACCCTGGAGATTGTTTTGAAGGACAACGTGCATATTGAAGTGCCTAGCTTTATATAGCTTGAGTCATGGGGGAGGGGAGGACAAAGGAACAAGGGAAGAAAGGCACTTAATTTGTATATGTGGACCTGACTGAAAACAGGCACATGTTAATGATGCACCAATTTCAAATTGAAAGTGTGATGAAGGAAGTGTCGCACCTGAGGCAGGGATTTTCCAAGTGTGTCAATTAGATTAGCCAACTGCCGGTCACATGATTTCTGAGGAGCCAGTTCTCTGGTTGGGAAACAAGCCTAACTGACTCACACATGCCTAGCCTTTGTCTCTATGGAGTCCTGTGGGCCCAGGCCTGATTTTGGTAGGGAGCAGAGGCCCTCCTCCTGCTGTGCTGTCCTGTAGATGTCAGGGGTATGGGCAATGCTCTCCTGTTCCTCATCTAGCCTGGGAGCCCACTCCTGATTTTTGACAAAGAAGACAATATTAAAAGGATATTATAAAGAGATTTCAAAGTGGGTGACAAGCTCACTATGCAAATAGCAGGATCTCAGTTTGTGTCTCCAGTGTCCACATGAAAGTCAGACCCACTGGTGAACAGGGAGGAGACAGGGAGACTACAGGTGCTCACTGCCCAGGGTGCCTAAAAGAAATGAGGTGCTGCAAGGCTGAATGAGAAGGCTTTGTCTCAGAATTACAATGTAGAGAATTACAGAAAGGACTGAACAGAGACCTTTGGCTTGCCCATGCACATTCATGGGGAAGAACACTTGTATACAGGCAAGCGCACTCAGGCATATTCCACCCCACCCCCATACACACACACCTGGATACACACACACACATACACACCTGGATACACACACACACACACACACACACACACACACACACACACACACACACACACACACACACACACACACACACACACACACACACACACACACACTCACACATATACATAGAAGTGGTATTCACTTTAAAAATAATACCCACAAATTAAAAATATGTGCTGTGCCCAGATCATGGGGTCCTGCAAAGACCACCAAGAAGACCAAATCTGTATGCAAAAGAAAAGAGCCTTTATTCAAGCAAGCTTGAGCTTGGACCCTCCCTGTGTTCAGCTTAGCAGTATGAGAGTCCTAAGCCCAGGCAAGGTGGAGTTTTTATCATAGCCAATGTTGGGGATGAGGGGATTTCCAGGGTTCAGGACCCTGACTGGGTATCATTTTCCTAGGGCTATCTTGGAAAAAAGGAAATGGATGTGTGCTTGGCTAAAGGACACCTGGTGATATCTTATAATGGTTGGAATGTTAAGTGTTTCCTCTGAAATAATGATTGGCCCATTCCTGGGTATTCCTGGGTGGTGCCAGTTTATGGCTTTTCCTGGGTACCTGCCAGTAAGCCTGTCATGGAAGCTGTGTCTGGGCCCATAAGCCTGTAATGGTGGCTGTGTGGTCAAGCTGTTTTGCCCCAACCCCAATGGATTATGAATATTTGCAAAGAAATTATTCAATTTATATAATTACATAACTAATAAAATATGAATTATACATTTAAAAGTTTTTCTAGACCTTTAGATAGGTCTGTTTGTACTCACATATTTAAAAATATTTTATTATAAATATTTGCCTATTTACTTTTTATATTTTTCTGTACATTTATATTATTCTATTTTACTATGTTTTTGAGACAGGGTCTTACAATATACCTGAGGTTGGCTTCAAACACATAATTTTCCTTCCCATGACTCTCAAAGTGCTGAGTTGTAGTTTTGTACAAACCATCCAGGATACATTTTATTTGTGTGTGTGTGTGTGTTTCTTTCCTTTTATTGAAGATAGGTTGTTTTTCTCACATACTATATCCTGATCATGGTTTCTTCTCCTGCTATTGTTCTCGGTTCTTCTACATTTGTTCTCTGGTCGAACTACGCTCCTCTTCTGTTTCTCCTTAGAAAACAAACAGGCTTTTAAGGGAGGATAATAAAACAGTATATAATAAGATAAAACTAAGATTAACAAAACAGAGTTGTACAAGAGAAACAAAAAGAAGGAAATGGGCCTAAGAGATGGCACAGACTCAGAGATACACTTGTTCACACACTCAGGTTGTTTCATAAAAACACTAATCTGGAAGCCATAATATATATGCAGAGGACCTGGTGCTGACCCCGGAAGGCCCTGTTCACCCTGCCACAATTTCTGTGAGTTCATACAAGCTTTGATCCAGTATTAGCATTGGGTCATCACTTCTTCCCATTTTGACATTGGAGACATTTTCAACATTGAAAATGGTAATAGATGTCGGGCAGTGGTGGCACACGGTCTTTAATCCCAGCACTCGGGAGGCAGAGGCAGGCGGATCTCCATGAATTCAAGGCCAGCCTGGGCTACAGAGTGAGATCCAGGACAGGCACCAAAACTACACAGAGAAACCCTGTCTCGAAAAAACAAACAAAACAAAAATGTTAATAGAAAAGAAATATAACTATATTAGATTTAAGTTAAATTTGATGCACTTTTGAAAGTTAAAATCTTTTATATGCATTCTAATTATAAGCCATGATATTACAGAACTATAGTTGAGGTTCATCAACTTTATTTTGTTGTTATACATCGATAATTCACTTCTGTTATCTAACTGAATACTTGTATATGATGATGCATCACCTATTAGCCTATAAAAGCTAATATCAAATTAAGTATGATTAGAATGGCTAAGTTTTAAAAGAATTTTTGTAGATTTACCTTATTATTTGTTCATTTTCTTATTTTTTTCAGATAATGAGTCAGAGAGTCATCAGGCTTCTTAAAAATGTGACAGAACATAAATGTCAATTTCGTGAATATGAATTAGTACCAAGCTGTTGCCTGAAGGACAATTGAATTATTACCAGAAATTATTTGTGGATACAAAAGAGCTTGTTCTTTGAGCAAATGACTTAACATAATAATTTAACCTGAACACAATGAGCTCTGAGTTACTGATTATAATGTATGTAAGGATTAAATTGAATTAAAAAAAAATCAAAGTATTTTTAATTACTCATCAGATCAGTACTAGTTAACCTCTGACGTTTAAAGCTACATTGAGGTCTGGATGTTTAAGTTAAGTGTGGTTCACCTACTTATAAAGTAGCTTTTTAAATAATTACCAACATTTGACCTAAGTATTACCTGTATATTTAATTATTCATCTTTTTTCCTGTGATTATATTGACTAAAAATTCATAACTCTTCAAAATCAACTGAATTATGATAAAAATTTATTTTGATAATAACTAATTACTTGGTGTCAAATATTTTGATGGCTCATGGTGAAGAATACTACCTTCTCCTGCAGAGAACCCAGATTTGATTCTCAGTGTGCATAAAAGTATGGCCTCTCATAAGTGTCCATTACTCCAGTTCTGTGGAATTTGGGGCCCTCCTCTTCAGTTTGTCTATATATGAGAAAGAATATCTTCAAATAGACTTTAAACTATTTAAATCCTATGCCTTGAGCCACTTCATTTTTTCTAAAAGCATGGAGACGGAGTATATGAATAGTCACATATTTTGAGTACAGTGATATGCATCACCAAACTGTTTCAAGAAATAATGAAGAACATCAATTTTTTTCAATATTATACTTTCTATGAATATCTTTCTGTCTTGGGTGATATAAACAAACTTCACAACTAAAACTAACACTTTACTTAAGGTAATCAAATGATTTAATCCTGATTTCCAAGTATGATTAAATATAATTGATGGGATTATTGTATATATTCATTATCTGCAAGACATGTTATAGGGATGTAAATGAAGACAGTTATAAATTCAGAAACAAAGATGTTTTGCTATCTGTTATAATTATTCTGCATGATGCAATTGGAAAATTTTCTCTGTGTTTAATTCCCTGCATCTTTGTACTGTGGCTCATAAATGTATTTAGAATATATTTCTCTTTACCTCAGATATATTCCTGTGGTAATATTTTATTTGTGCTGAAATATGGTGATATTTTATTTGTGCATTAATAAATAAGCTTGCCTGGAGATCAAGGGGAAAAGGCCAGCCATTTTATGTAAACCAAGAAGTCAGGCAGCACATGCCCTTAATCCCTTAGCAGACAGGATCTCTGTGTGTTCAAGGCCACACTAGGGAACAGAGCCAGGAGTAGTGACACACACACCTTTAATCCCAGTACAAACCATAGAGACGTGGAGGTCTGTACCGACAGACAGACAGTGACAGAGCTGTGTTGGAAGAGGAAGTGAGATAACTGGACTAAGAGCCAATGAGAGGCAGAAAAATAAGGCATATAAAACTGGGTAGACAGGAAGCCATGTTCCTTAGAAGCTGTGGAGTTGGTGAAATGAGGTTTGCTCATGGCTTTCCATATCTCTCTAAGGCTTTAACCCAAATTTCTGACTCTATGGTTTTTTTTTTTTTATTTAATAAGACGATTTAGAAATTTGTCCATGTATTCCTGAGGATACTAAATCTGCTTATCCTTCTATTATGATCTTACAAGTCACATCACCAGTTAACGTTCATTTCCATTGTCTACTCAGATATTTTAAAACTGTACATAATGAAATACTAAAAAGCACCAGAATTGCATTATAGTACAGATTATGGTTTGAATATAAACTATACACAATAGTTAATACCTTTGAACCCTTGGTCTCAGCCTGTGGTGTTTATTGGGAAGATTGTGGATCTTTTAGAAGTAGAGGCTCCCTGAAAAAATTAAGTTGTGTGAGATGGGCCTTGAGGGTGTATAACTTGCCTATGCTTCCTGTTTACTCTATGCTTTCTGGATGTGGATTTCTATGAGCAGCCCACCTCCCAGTCCTCCCTACTCCATCTCTTCCCTGCAGTGATATCAACTGAAATTTTAGCAGAAAATAAACCTTCCTCCCTCAAGTTCCTTTGTCAGATTATTTCATTCACTCCTCTTTCATTTAATACATCATAACTGCAGTTTCTCTGATCCCCTGCCGCAAGACTTACTCTCCCTCCCACTTCCCTTTCTGGGTGATTCATCCTCTATTTGTCTTCCCTCAGAAAAGAGCAGGCATCCCAGGGGCATCAACCAAACATGGTATGAGACCAGGTACATACTATCACCTCAAGACTTGATGAGACAACCCAGCAGGAGGTAAACAATCCTGTAGGTGGGCAAAAGAGTTAGTGACTGCCCCACCCCCACTTTAGGAATGCCATGAGAACACCAAGAAATTCATCCGAAACACATATGCACAGGACTAGGTCAGATCCCTACAGGCACCCTGATCTCAGTGAGCCCCCATGAGTCCCAGTCAATAGATTTTGTGAATCTTGTTCTTGTGGTGTAACAGAACCCTCTGGTCCTTCCCTAGTTCTGCAGAAGCAATCCAAAACGTATGCACATAAAATAATGTTCAGTGGACTCAGCAATATGTATGTGTGTGTATAATCTACTATATTCTATTATACTCAACAGAACACACACACACACACACACACACACACACACACACACACACACACATGAATAGACCATGAATTTAAGAAGGAATGAGGGGACAGGAATTGTTGCTGGAGGAAGAAGGATAACAGGAAATTAAAAGTCTACAAAATTTGTAATGGACCCAATGAGAATGGCTCCCATAGGCTCATGTGTGTGAATATGTGGTCCACAATTGTTGGACACGTTTGGGAAAGATTAGAGGGAGTGACTTGTTGGAGAGTAACTGGAAGGAGACTGAGATTTTTAACAATCCATGACATTCCACATTAACTCTCTCTCATCTTCTCTCTTTTTACTTCCTGCTTTTGAAGCGTATCTTAACTCCCAGCTACTGCTCCAGTCCCACACTTGCTTGCCTGCTGCCATGGTTCCAAAAATTATGATAATGGACTCACCTTCTGGAACTGTGAGGCCCAATAAACATTTTATCTCATAGGTTGCCTTGGTAATGTCTCTTCCCAGCAGTAGAACATTAACTGAGACATAAACACAGGCAAGAATTCATCAAACTCTCTTTATTTGCAGTAAATTGAAAGACACCGATCACATAACGTTTGAAATCAAGTGTTGGCACAATATGCTTGGATTTTGTTATCAAATTTATTTCTATTAAAAGTCAGTGTGGAAAGGATTAATAGTTGGTGGAGCAACATGGTACTTTTTATCTGAACATGCTTGCTAGTCTGGTTTTTGTGTTGATTTTACCCAAAGGAAAGGGATGAAAAGAACAGGAATTGAAGACATCTGGGAGTCTGGGAAAGTTTAAATGACTTGAGAACTGGTAATTAGGGATAGAATTTTGCAAAGAAGATACAGTGTCAGAAAGGATGGAAAATTACACTTGTCCATCCTGTGAGAAGCGAGATACAGAGAGAAAAGGGTGTCACAAACCTTGACTATGTTATGTCTGTTCTTAGAGCAACTTATTCTTATAGAGAAATGTTGATAGAAAGTTGAGACAAGATTTTGAACTTAATATATGTGAAATGGATAAAGGAAAGTTTTACTTACCTATAGTTTTAATAGTCTATGGATATAAGGAAGTTTTGCTTGCAAATAAAAAGAAAGACTCAATTTTGAAAACATCAAATAAGGTATAATAAAATTTGAGCTGTCTTCCTATTTATTTATCAGACCTTGTACAAAACTTGGAGTAAACTTTATAGAAGTCAAAATTTAAAGTGAGGGGATGTTAAATGATATCATTTATAAAAATTCTCTCTGAAATTTAAGTGACATTTGATAATATTTTTTAGAAATTTTTAGCATATATACAATGCCATTCAATTTGCCCAATACATGTTAATGGAAACTCAAAAGTATATGAGCATATTACATGCATATCATACCTGCTCAAAACTTATAAAATTATGATTATATTTACATAGTATAAAATAGTTTTAGTGTTAACAATGATGTTTTGGAAGATAAAAATGTCATCAGGCTGCAGAGATTTCCCTCACCACTTTTTTTTTTTTTTTTTGCTTGATTCATCTCCAAAATACAAAGCAATGGAAATAATTAAATATTTGGAATTTTCCCAGACAGATATTTTGCTGAACAAAACATTCAATTATAATTTAATTAAATGATTGTTCATAAACTCATGATGATGATGATATATGCAAAAAATGCTAAATTAACAGATGCAATTTTGCTACTAGATCACTAGATGGTATACCGCTCTTTCAGGAAATGTTTGTAACAATAAGTTTGTTTTCCAATAACAATGACAATACATATTTACTTATATTTGTTTTTCAAAAATTAATATACTTCCAAAGAATTATATCAAATATTCTAAAATAAACTTCTGCTGTTATTCAGTAAAATTTTAATTTCTTATTTAATAAGTGTTAATTATCATGTTTACTCTCTGAGCTTATTATTTATTCTTATGTTAATACTAGCATATAGTGAATACAAATGTTTTTATTTGGTAACTAGAATAGCATGAACCTTATATTTATCAACTTTTCCAATTATCATACCAATATTGTGTTTTGATGTCCTAGATGATAATAAAATAATTAATAAAAGACATTTGTGATTATGTTAACAGTCCATCCTACACTTATCAAAATATATAGATCAGTATTTTAAGTTTATAAGAAAGATCCAAAGGAATTTGTCATTCAATATTTCCTGGAAATGTCAACAATCAAAAAATAAAGAAAATTTACAGACAAAATTGAAAATCATAATGCCCTTAATTAATTAGTACATTATATATACATTCTTAGCAGGATGTATTTATGGTTGTAGAACATTGCTATCCTTTATAACTACATGGTGAAGTAAGCCATTTTTAACTACAAAAAAGAGAAAGTACCTTAAATATTAAGGAAATAACAAGTTATATATTAACAACAAGATAAATGAGATACTGCAATTTAAGTGTTACATGATATTTTGTAGTATAATTTTTAAAAATCTAAAATAAGTTTAATCACATTTGTTTGATTTTATTTAGTTTTTTTAATAATTAATAAATCTTTGTCCTGCTGAACTTAGTCAATTTGTAATGGTTATTCAAAACTCAGTTCCATGATCTTGGAGCTAAAAATAATAATAGAAGTACTAGTCATATAGAACAAAGTGCTGTAGGAAACTGTCACTTAGCTGTCGAAGAAACAGGTGGCCAAGTGGAGAAACTGAGCTTGAAGATAGGCAACAGAGTAGGAGCAGCGACCTGTATTTTCATTAAAGTCACCAAGAAATATTAAGAATTATGAACCATCAAATCTAAATTTTAATTTCTATATAAGTTTATTCTAGTGATAGAGTGAAACTCAGAAGGTGTTGAGCTGTTGCTCCAATCTCATAGCAATGTCAGTCACCCATCTACTTCCTCTACTTCCTCCTCTGTAGAGCAATCAGGGCACAGTGTTGCTAAGCTTACACTCTTCCCATGAAAGCAACACAAATTATGGACCTTCTTTTACTGTTTTGAGATTTCTAGAAAGATCAAGGAGTCTGTCACATGATAGTAGCCAAGCTATCATTTAGGATGGCATTTTGCTGAGAAGTTGTCATTGGGGTCACTGTGTTGAGCCTCCTTCCTGAACTGCAGCAGAACTGCCGATAAAAATGTTACAGCTGGCAAGAGGACTCAGGGTCTTAGGTGTGACCCCTAAAGCATGATGGCCTTAATTCCTTCTTGCCACAACACACGTGGTAGGAGGAGAGCACCAACTCCTGAAAGTTTTCTTCTCACCTCTATTCCTGCACCCCTCGACAAGCAGGCAACATCCCCTGCATAAATAAAAACAACAAAGGTGAGACATAATACAGATTCTCCTAAACTAATACCCAAATTGTTCAGAAAACAGCCATAACTGGCATGCTATAAAACAAGACTGTTGTAACAGGAATGAAATAATAAACTCTACTTATAATAAGTAGAGTATATGAAGTTGGAATAATCATCTGGCATGGATTTCAAAGAAATTATCTCAACAATGGTTTATCAATTAGTATAATTTCTTCTAAAGAAGTTCTTTAGAAAGAAAAAAGAAAAACTCAACAAGACAAATGTTACAAAAAATAATCCCAGTAGGAAATAGGAACCTGAGAAATACAACATAACTCAAGGAAATGATCACATGCAGGGTTGTTAAAAAAGGCATGATTATCAAGAATAGAATAGGTCGTTGAAGCAAGGCACCAAAATATACCATGTCTGAAGGAAAATGCACATTGGCACTACATTTCTCAGCCCAGAACACACAAAAACAAATAATATTGAAAGGGAAGCTGGAAGTGAAAGATAGAATGGTGCCTCATTGCCTCATCCAGGTTTCTAAAGTTTTACCATTACTGGATGTAGACGGATTTCTAAACAGTCTTATTAAATAAGAAACACAGAGCCAAATACAGAGATATAAGCCATAGAGATCAGAGCTAATAGCTGCCAAATAACCTTAGCTACCACTTTGCCATAGCTTCCCAAGAGAGTTTCTTCCTGTCTCACCTGCACTTTTATTGTCTTCCTGAATCTTGAATGGGATTATAAATATACATACAGCATTTTCTAACAATCTCAGTCTCAATATATATAATTTGTATACAATATACAAAAGTCTAATCGCATGTAAAGTATTTAAAACTAGTAATTGTCTTTTAAAAGTAGATTCAATAATCTACCTTTTTATCTGTATCATATCTATATCTTTTCTTTACTTTTCAGAGTAGATTCAATAATCTACCCTCTTTTCTATCATTTATATATATCTTTTTTTTTCAAAAAAGAACTTTAAATTTAATCTCCTTTGCTTAGCCCTTTTCCTAACCATTAACAAAAACAACTTGTAACCAACCCTCCTAAACAATGAAAATTATCCCATACCCAAAACCCATTGAAAGACCAACACTCACCCACCTCACACCACCTCTTTGGGAATGAGGGCATCATGTTCTTAAAATTGCTTCCTGCTGATTGTGGGTGAAGGCACCTTTATGGGATTCTGAAAAGAAAAATTTGGGGTTAACTGTCAAGTCCCAGGAAAGGTAGCTATATCATTTGTTGTCTAGTCTCTGCATAATGCCAAAGTTAAGGGCTTATCTCAAGTCCTTATTCAATTAGTCTGTGAAATTGGATCATCTCAGCTAGCCATCTCGAAATTATATATGGGTTTATTAAAGTAAAAATTAAATACTAAATATAAAAATATGTAGGCTTTAAGTAAGTCAGTGATTAGAAAAATAACAATGAGGATAGCAGATAATACATTGTGAAAATCAAATATCATAGTCCAATAACTAATGTTCTTTCTAAGGAAGACAAAAAAAGAAAAAAAGAAATTAATAACATAAGTCAGAATCAAAGCTGATAGAGGTGGAAACATGAATCACTGTGAGGAGATATGGAAGACTAGGAGATCCCAAAGTAGTAGATGAACACAGGGCAAGGGTGTTTTCCAGACACAGTAGGTCAGTGTCATGTATGAACTCACAGCAGTCATGACAATAGCACATGACCTCTGTAAGCTCAAGCCGGAGAATAGCTCATCATGGATAAGGGAAGGAAGGCACGGGTGCCCATGCCTACTAGGAGAAATAGGCAACTGATAGCTTTTGAGAAAGGGTGAGTCAATTTTGTTTATGAGTGTAGCTCTTGGTAGGTTGACCATATGGTTATAACAAATGATGTTGTTGTACTGAAAGTCTAGACAATACAATAATGTCTAGATAAAACATAGATAAAATCACATATACTATACATGAGGCAAAAAGACTGGAAACACATTCAAAAGACATCTCTGTCTTCATGGAAAATTCCTAAAAATGTCTAGAAATATTCGTGGAGCTATTAAAGCAGTCCACCTACTTATGAGGAAGGCTGACTATGGATAATCATCACCTTGTACTTCTACATATTAATGAGGAATTTGGGGAAACAGTCAAAAGTGTAACTAAATTGAGAAGGCTTTTAGGAATTGCAATTTAAAATAATGATTACAAAGACAGAACCAAGAAAATGGTTTTTCGCTGTAATAATAAGCAACAGATAAAACAAAAGAAGTAAGTACTCCTGATTTTTTGTTTTCTCCTCTTAACTCTGTACTCACCAGGAATAAGATAGCTAGCCATAGATGTGTATTAATCTGACTGTAAAGGAGTCTGAGGAAACAAACTCTTGTTGTTTTTAAGATAGTGAGGGACATGGGAATGGAGGGGAGGGGCTGGGGGAAAGGTGGGAGCGGGGGTGGGAGGGGGGAGGACAGGGGAACCCATGGCTGATGTGTAAAATTAAAACACAACTATAATAAATTAAAAAAAGGAGAGAAAAGAAAGATAGTGGGGGAAAGAAAGGAGAGATTATAGTCCTGGGAGTAGCAAAGAGATAAACTTAGAAAGTCCTGAGTAGAGAAAATTTCCACCATTTTCAATGCATCCACCGATGTGGAAGGCTCAGGAGTGACAACACCCTCCACGCCAGGCAGAGTGACCAAAACAGAGTTCCTAAGGATGAAAATTCTAGGAACAGCTATGCAAATACACAGAAAGTGCATCAGACTAAAAACTCTGCAGAAACTACAGTGTTTGGGCTGAGCCCTGTGTCTGGGGAGGGGAGGGGAGGGTTTCCTCATGGTATGTCTCAGCTCCAGCCAAGGAAATATAATTTGGTTGTATCTGGAATATTCGTGTACAGAAAGAGAGAGAGAGAGAGAGAGAGAGAGAGAGAGAGAGAGAGAGAGAGAGAGAGAAAGGGAGAGAGAAAATGAAAGGAGGAGAGGAAGGGAGACAGACAGAGAGAGAGAAAGAGAACGAGAGATATGGAAATAAATATACAAGAAGGAAATTTGACCAAGAATGAGTCTTTTTAGAAATGGAACAGAAAATGTAACCATTTGTCCCAGAGCCTCCAAAAGTGATTTATTAAACTATGATTCTAAGAAAACATGTATATGTGCCATTAGTTTTCAAAATAATGAAGAGTAAATAAAAAATAAAGCAGAAGAACAAATGTGAGTTAATGTATAGCACATTTATGGATTGAAAGTATGAACAGAATTAGGTATCAATTCTTCTCCCTCTTATCTATATGCTTGAATAGGTTGTTGTTACAGGTGCATCAGGAATTTTATTTATTGCTTTTCTGTTTTCCACTTCTTTGTTGTTTATAGGTAGAAATGGACTTTGCTTACAATATATGAGAAAATAAAATATGGTATACTGACATTAAATTTGAAGAAAAGTACCCTTTCTGGTATTTCTGTCTGTAATACGGTTACTGGTGATATACTTAGAGACAGAGACACAGTGATACAGGAAAATGTGAATAAATACACAAATATTTTCAGAAGTGGGAAAGACTTAAGGACATGTACATATAGTAGGTAAATACTTGAAATACATTCACGTGTGTTATTAGAAAAAGAAAACTAAAGTCGTGAGATGTTACTGAAAGAATATCTGAATGGCTGGAAAATAAGATAATAAATAGTAAAATCTTTTAAAGACACAGTGAAACTGAATCACTCTTATGTACTTCAGAGGATAAAAAAAAAAACAAAAACTAACAGCATACTTGGGAAAAGATTTTGGACCTTTCTTACAAAATGATTCATTTATTAACCATCGAACCAAGTAGTTCTGCTCATGGTTATTTATTCTGTAAAAAAACAATGACTGACTTATAAAATTGTTTATGCTGACGTCTGTAGGAGCATTTGCACTACATTAATATTGTAGCAAACCCAAGTGTTTTCTTGAGCAGTATGTGGTCCATCCAAACCATGGGGTGCAATTCATACGTTAAAACTGATAATAATAAGTAAAAATGTGTTACTTCACACAAGAGAAATATTATGAGGAAAGGTCATTGGCAAAAGGGAGGCTATTTTATGGCTTAATTCATGTTGTATTTTGACAATGACTAAATTACAACGCTCAGAAAACATGACCAGTTCATGGTAAAATGTGGATAAACATGACTGTGAAAGTAGTCATGGGAAAGAAATCCTTGATGTCACACAATTTCATACATGTGATAAAGCTGTGTAGAAATAAATGTGAACTGATGTGAACTGATGAAACTTACACAATTGATTAAAATGATGTCTAAATAATGCAGAATACACTGGTATCAGGTACTTTTTCTTGTGTGTTGTGTAAGATATTGCACTGCTCGACTCTGAGTGAAGATACATTGGAACACGTTCATAAATTTATTTTTTGCCAGGGCATATGCATCTAGAAGATGATTGTGGGGAGAGATAAATAACATAAAGGATGCTTGAAAAAAGATCACAAAAGTCTGCTACTTTATCACCATTATAACATTTTTTTTTTATATATAAGGAGTTTAATACAGTAACCCTAAATGGGGAAGGGATAAAGCTTCTCCCAGAAGCCATTAAGTTATAAAATAAGAGTAGTGTAGTAGTGCCAGGTAAAGGATCATTCTATTCAATTTGTAAAAAAGAAGGATCTCAGAGATCTTCAAAATATACACCATTGTTCTTTGATGGCAGGATATGAAGATTTGAGGCTCTACTGACCTGTAAACCCCACCTGCCATGGCTACCTTACATATCACTGAGAGGTGCTATATAAGCTACCAAGGAAAGAGTAGCTTATCAACAGTCTTATCAAGCTGTGAACTCTATGAGTTATAACAATGAGTAGTTTTCCAAGGTCCTTCCATTATTTCACTGATGGTATGATTATTACCCCATCAGAAGATTGGACTTAAAACTTCTTCCATGGTAAAGAACTCCCACACAGTACTATAAATGACAAAGGTTTCTTGCCTAGCGGTGGTTCTAGATGATATGAGCAGACCTGCAATTATTAATTTGTCAAATGGACATTGTGCTAAACTGACCTAAACACTGAGCTTTAGACCCATAGATTAGTATGGTTCTCAGACCCCGTCAGAGAAGCTACTGTTTGTACTGGATGTCAGTTAACACAGAGGCGCACAGCCAATCAATATGCAGAGAGCAAAGGATTGTGTAATAAGTCCTACTAAATGGACCTCTATATCAAACACGCATACACACACACACACACACACACACACACACACACACATACACACACATACACACACAAACACGTTCATGGGACATTGTGGAAGAGAGAACGTAAAGAACTTAAGAACCAGAAGTAGCAGAGAACTGCTGTGAATGAGTGTCTTCTGACACAGTTGGTGAGCTTGCAAACCCCATTGGAGAGTGGGTAGGGAGGGGTTCACAAAGTACCACACGAAATGAGAAACAATTAGCTGCTGACAGCTGCTGGGGAGGGGGAGTAATTTTCTCCTAGTAGTTGACTTGTGCTCTAGTGGATGATGTTACACCTCTCAAATATGGGCAGCACATGTGATTTAGTGAGTTATTTACTTTTAATAGGATGAGAAGTTTGGAGGTGGGTAATGAGGAAGTCTGGAAGGAATTGGAGAGTATAGTGGGGTGGGTATAGTTGTGATACATTGCAAATATAAATAAAGTACCAAAAAGTAAGAGTATTGCATTAAAATAAGAGTTTTTTAATCATTCATTTCTCCCTGTTGTGTTAAAATTTGGCCTTTTCCCCAGTCTCTGAGGAGAGGGACCTGGTGGAGTACTGCAATTTAGACTCTCTCTCTCTTCATAAGGTCTGACTGTGGGTCCCTGTGTCTGCTCCCATCAGCCACTGGAAGAAGCCTCTGTGACAAATGGACAAGACACCGGCCTATGAGAACAGCAGAGTGAGAACGTTTGTATGTATATGCAGAGTATGTACAGTTTGCATGTTTTCAAAACTTGGCTTCTTTGCTTGTAGATTATTGATCATAATGGTTTTAGGCAAAGCAAAGCCTTAAAACAATACATTGCCAATGATAGGCATTTCCACTCTTTTTCCTTTATTTCAACATGGTGAGAGTTACTTGAGATTGGTCTTATAAAATCTATGCTTAATGATTTCCTACAGAGTCTAATGTCTAACATAGCTGTGTTACCTAAAGGATGGCTTCTCATAGTTATCAATTTAAAAGATTGTTTCTTTTCAATATCCTTACAAGAAAAAGACGGAGAATTTTGCTTTCACAGTGCCTACATACAATAATTCTCAACCGGTTAAAAGATTTCAATGGAGAGTCCTCCCACAGGGAATGTTGAATAGCCCAACCCTGTGCCAATATTTTGTTCAACAGCCCTTGGAGGTGATACGTAAAAAATTTCCTAAATCTATAATTTATCATTATATGGATGATATTTTACTACCTGACTCAAATGCAAATACTTTAGAGTGTTTGAAGAAGTAGAGAAAATATTGCCTTCCTGGGGATTACAAATTGCTCCTGAAAAGATACAAAGAGGAGATTCTATTAATTATTTAGATATAAAATGGAGCTACAAAAAATTAGACCTCCAAAGGTGCAAAAAGAGAGAGAGAGAGACTGCCAGATGCCGTGATGACAATCGAAATGTAAGGTACAGGTAACCCACGAGCCACGTGGCAAAGCATAGATTAAGAGAAATGAGTTAATTTAACATAAAAGAACTAGATAACAAGAAGCCTGCCATGGCCATACAGTTTATAAGTAATATAAGCGTCTGAGTGATTATTTTATAAATGGGTTGTGGGACCACAGGGGCTTGGTGGCACCTGGAGAGAAGCTCTCCAACTATTAGAATGCTTGTTGTGTTCGTATAAAGAACAAAGGCATGAATGAAAAATAAATCACTACTTTTTCTTTTAGTCCTGTATTCTAAAATAAATACATAACAATTTATGTTTTTGCAATATTGAATTTTGGTTTACTGATAAATTACAAAAATAAATCTCATTAATTTGATAAGTATAAACACACATTGGAGATTCTTTGACATATTCTATTTTATTGATTAATTCAATACCCTAAATTCTAATTCCTTATTAATATTAAATCAAGTTATGGTTGGTTATAAAATTAAAATTTAAAATATACACAAAGAAGAAAATACTGAATTTAGTATTTGAAAAGAATTAATTTCCATTCTTTTAACACTGAAGATAAGATCAATGAATATTTCATGTATTCACACTATATGACATAATTTGGATGATTCACATTAAAGAAATGAAATTAGGGGTTGGGGATTTAGCTCAGTGGTAGAGCACTTGCCTAGCAAGCGCAAGGCCCTGGGTTCAGTCCTCAGCTCCAAAAAAAAAAAAAAAAAAAAAAGAAAGAAAGAAAGAAAAAGAAATGAAATTAAATATTCCATCCATCTCTCTGCTTGTCCTTTGTATATATGTATATACATGCATGCATGTTCCTCTCTGTATAGAAAGAATTTAAGAGAGCACATATTCCTATGTTTATAATCAAAACAAGTAATTGTAGAATATTTAAAATACCTTCACATCATTTATTTCTCAACACTGGAATGAAATATTTAAACACTAGTTACTACTCAAACTTTTCTCAAGATTTTATTATGCTACACAATTATTTAGTAAGAACCATAAAGAAAGTAATAAAATAGTTAGTAAACAAATATTTTGCTTTGCTGTGATGAATTATCACCACCCATTGGTAGCAATCTTCTGTTAATTTGATATTTAATTCAACCTGTGGTTACTTCTCAAGTTGATTTTTGTGGTTGATTTTTGCCCTGGGAAAAATGTTCCTAAACATATTGCTAATTTTCCAGTGCTAATTATCTTGAAAAGAACAAAGATATGTGATTGTCTTCAGCTACCCTGAAACCATCCTGCTCTTTACAAAGTGTCGTTTAATTGCTCTGCTATGGAGTACTTTGGGTTTTAACATGAAAAAGTGAGAAGTTTGGAAGATTATATTAAGTGTTATTTTTTATTCCTGAACAACAAAAGCCATGAAGCATCTGTTATAGGTTTAATGATAACTTTTGTCAGATGATCCTTAGAGTCCCTGCATCCTTGCATCCCAGCATCCCTGCCTTGTTGGCACATGGAAAACCATTTTTCCTGCTGTCCCTCTTGAAAGATGCAGATTTACTGCATGACATATTCCTGCTGGAAATGCATGTGCATTACTGGTGTATAATTTAAAGATTTCATTGAAATCTTTCCTATTGTTCCTTCCTAATTTATGCTGGGTGAACAACATGTGGCTGATTAGATTTTGTTTCTTTATTTTCCTTTATAAGGAAAACATCACACAAAGGAATTAACTAGGAAAGCGCCAATGGAACAAAAATATTTTATTTTAGTGACTTAAGTTTAACCACTTTTATAATTAAAACAATTTTTAAATTTACATATATGTTGATCATATTCTTCCCCTCTCTCAAGTTCTTCCCAATCCTCTTTCTACTCACTCAGCTGTAAGTTCCTTCTCAAGAGCCAAAACCCTAATACAGAAACAACCCCCCAAAAGACCAAGATATCAAATAACTCCTCCAAAATCAAACAAAAGCACACACACACACACACACACACACACACACACACACACACACACACACACACAATACTGTGGAGTCCATTATATGTTGGTCAACTACTTCTGAACATGGAGCCTGTCCCCTGAAGTGGTTGATACAGCCAGTGTCACTCTAATGGAGAAAACTGATTTTATCTCTCCTAGCCGATATAAGTGACAGTTCAATTGTTAACCTTTACTCCAGTGGCTAGGTCATCATTCATTCACTCATTTTAAATATAACAAAATAAATTATAATATGGTAAAATAAAAATTACCACATCAAATTTGGACAAGTCAAACCTATAGAATGAATAGAGCCCAAGATAAGACACAGGATCCAGAGATTCACTCATTTGAACACTCAAACACACTAAACTTGAAGCCATAATGTATATGCAGAGGACTTGTTGAAGACCCATGCAGGGCCTGTGCATGCTGCTTCCATCACTGTGTATTCATATTGATGAGCTTTGATCATGTTGACGATGTAGAGGGCCTTGTTTTCATGTTGTGTTCCATCCCCTCTGGCTCTCATACTATTTCTGGCTCCTCTTCTACAGGGTTCCCTGAGTTCTGTGGGGTGGGGTTTGATGGGGACATCCCATTTAGGGCTGAGTCTTCCAAGGTCTTTCACTCTTTACATAGTGCCTGGCTGTGTCTTTCTATATTTGTTCTCATCTGCTTCAGGAGGAAGTTTCTCTGACAATGAACAAGGCTGATCTGTGAGTTGGGCAAGTATAGCAGAATATTATGAGGAGTCATTTTATCTATCACTTCATTTTATTATTAGACCAGTCATATTTGTTTTTGCCCTAGATCCCTGGCTATCTAGGCTCAGGTTCTTGGTCATTCAAGAAATATTGGACATGGGTTCCATCTCATGGAGTGGGCCTTAAATCCGATTGGATAGAGGTTGGTTACTCTCATAATCTTTGTGCCATCTAGCATATGTTGCAGGCAGTAAACTATTGTAGATAATAGTTTGTATCTGGCTTGGTATTCATGCTACTCTGTTGAGAGCATACAGAGCACATACCTGTACCAAAGATGCTGGGTGACAGTGGTGAAAACTCTACCCATTTTCAAACTAGATCTTCACTATCTATGTTTTCTTCCATTTAAAATCACCACTATGGAGTCCACTGTGGATTCCTAGACATTAAAAGAGTATACAGACAGTTTCTCTGTATCTCAACATGACACATGGGAAAATCAGAATGATTTACTTTTAAGCCCCAAATCCCTATTATGTAAGACAACTTAAAAATAATAATTTATCTTATGTCATCTAAAATATTGTTAATATTGTTTTTCCTTGTATTTGAGGAGCAAAAGATCAGAAACAAAACCTACATTGAAAAATAAACTATCAAATATTTAAAGGTAAGTTAAGAGAAATCATCATGACTTTAGGCTTTACCAATTTCAATCAGCAGTGACAGAAAATGGTATTTAATTTTATACTACAAGACCTTTGTTTTCACCATAGCATTGTTTAGAGTCACTTTGCATAACCATACCCAGATGCTAATAAAATTTAAATATTAAAGCTTCTGATGGAGCTACAATATTGTAGAGTTGCCAAGTTACAAAATAACCCACTCTTACACTGTAAAGGAAACAATAGAATTAATTTTAATCAATATCATAGTTTCTCTAGAAAAAATAAAAACAATACAATTAAAGATACATTTATACTTCTCCCTTTTCTTTGGGAATTGCTATTTTTGACTATAGTTACCACAGTTGAAGTTGTTCTAAATTGAAATCCTTTCTCAAAATATTTCCTACATTAAGAATAACTAAGAATAGAAGACAGCAGAATCTTACTATGGAGAAACACATTCCACAATATATAAATGGATCAAAATGGTGTATTACCATATTGATTGTACAATGGTGTATGTTGAGCAGGGAATTGAACCCAGGGTCATCTACATGCTAGTCAAGAAAACTTACTTTAAGCTATATTCTCAGGACTGTGTATAAAAAATGTTTTTTGTACAGCTCAAAAACACATTTTATTAAGTAAAATTTAATTAAGAGCATTTTATAATTAAATAATTGCACCTATTATCCAACAAATTTGCTTTTACTGTATTAAAACGGGGTAGCTCTAACTTATCTTTTGAAGCATCTACAGGAGTTCAGTATCTGTAACACAATTACTGAGACACCTTTCCTCACCTCAAAACATTTGGAAACACAGATTGTGTTATAACTCTTTGCAAATGATATGTTATTGTTTTCATATAGTGTCGAACTACATAAAAGAGTCTGACCTCACATTTACCGCATACTGACTACTTGCCCGGTGACTGCAGGTATGTAGTCATGGACTTTACTGATAACTTTCTTTTTATTGAGTTAATTGATGAACAACCATGGAAAGACAAGTACGCCCCCAAGATAATATTTCCTTTTGGTAACATATAGTTCTACATATTTGCATGGACATGTGATAATAAAGGATAAAACCCATGCACAGTCTTCACTAGGTGAGATTGACTTCGAAGTGCATGAGAGATGTGCTTATCCATTTGTTATGGTTTATTCATTATATAATAGCAAAAATACAATAAAATATAACAAAACTCTTATTTCAAATATATTTATTGTGTCAGATATTTATGCACATGTTTATCTGGCTGAAATAACAGTAATGTAACACTTTTACAATCATATTTGCAGTATATAAGTTTAGCCAGATTTGATTAATTTTAAAATATTTATTTATTTATTTGTTATGTTCACAGAAGAGGGTGCTAGAAGAGGTTGTGAGCCACCATGTGGTTGCTGGGAATTGAACTCAGGACCTTTGGAAGAGCAATTAGTGCTCTTAACCTCTGAGCCATCTCTCCAGCCCAAATTATATGTTTTATAAAAACAAAATACATTAAAATTTAATAAATTTTCAGTATAATTATTCATTACAAATCTTAAATAAACGTCAAATAAGAAAATCATGTAACTTCCTGTGCTGCCTGAAAACTCCCACAGGCCTGTCTTTGTCCCCCATGGCCTAGGCTGGCTGAAGACTTTTGGCACCAGGCAGGTAGGGTTCATTAAGATGAAAAACTATATGGTGCAGAAATGGGAGAGAGAGGAAAGCAGAACAGTCTATGGGATGTGGAAAGAGATGGTATTGAAAAAGGGATGAGGAACAGGCAGATGTGGGTAGCTTTCTTGCCATTTGGGACCATGGTGATATCTAGGATGGAGCTGCTGCCAAAGGCCATGGTTGTATCCCACCCAGGGTCTGTGTTGACATCTGTGGCCCATATTCCCACCCAAACCCATTTGGATGGCTAAGGTCTTGGCCACTACCTATGGCCATGTTGGTGCCTGAGGCTGTGCTGATGTAAATGGCCTGTGCTGCCACCAGGGCCAGGATATGTTCCAGGCTGGAGCTGCTGCTGCTGTCTAATTCTGTATTTGTGGTCCTGTAGCAGTTGGAGTTCTGACATGATATCCATGGCCCTTGTTACCACAGTAGGCTATAGTACTGGAATCTGAGGGCCATGCTGAGCTGGCACCACCCTTTTTTGACCTTGTGAGAGCTGACCCTGCCCCTTGCTGGCCATTGAAGCAGAGTAACTTGCCTAGCACCTCATGGGAGACCTGGTCCTGGACTCAGAAGAGATGGCTCTATCCTTCATCATGAGCATGTGAGAGAGCTCCCCCTATGGCATGGGCTTAGAAGAGCTGACTCCACCCCTTGCCAGAGGATTCTAGTGGCCTGGACAGATCAAATCAGCTACTACCGAGACCCACACAAAGGACTTTGAGTTAGCCCACCCCAACATATACCCATTTATATAACCTGCTGGAATATATGAAAGGACTGGTCCTACGGAACCATAGATGCTGGATCTCCATGGTTCAGTACAACAGTAGGATATCCAAGAAGAGGTTTGATGAGGGTTGACTAACAGTGTGCCAGAAGCCAGAGGCCTTGAACCTGACCAACAACTCATTGCAAACAGCACTTGCAAGTAATGCTGTGTGGAAAAAGGAATATAATGCCTGACACACCACAGTTGCAATATCACTAAGATGAGTGGTGAGGTATTGGAGAGGCTGGAAAGACAGAGGAGCAACATGTTTTGTTTGTTTGTTTTGTTTTGTTTTTAATTAATATTTTTAAATGTTTCTTTTGTCAAGGACACTATGGGGTTGAGAGGAGTATATGGAGGAACTGAGAAATGAGTAAGGCTCAGGTGCATGATGTGAAATTCCCAAAGAAACAAAATAAAATTATGCTAAAGGAAAAAAAGAAAATCATGAAATAATTTCATAGCAAATTATGTTTACATTACAACTCCTGAAATTAAGGCAATTTTTAGACATGCAGCAACATGTGACAAACTTAATTCACCCAAGGAATGACAAACCATTAGGGAATCTTAAAATTTATGTTTATTTGAATGCCACTGTGCTACAAGTTATTCAAAATATAAATATTGTGCTTTGTTTCATATGTTACAGTGACATATTTACAGATGTAATATAATATCAAGAGTAAAAGTAGTGAAAGAAATGACAATTTTGTCAAAATTCAAAACTGAATGAGACATAAGGTGTAGAGTTTGTTTCAAAATAGCTTAGAGAAAATTATAATAAAAACTACTTAATATATATAATATATATGTTAATTTTAGATGAATGCTACACTGCAAGTGTATTTTTGCAAACATTGTATTTTGCATGCTATTCTAATGTAATGGTATTTAGATATTGGAGATTTTTTTTTTTAACTAAAATGATATAAGAATGGAGCACTTGTGAGGAGAATAACTTTCTCCCCAAAGGAACCTGATTCCTCCTTTCTGTCCATCCACTATGTCAGTCAATAACAAGAAACATCCCCAGCCTAAGTGGAGAACTCAGTATGCTGACTGCCTTCCAGTAATGTAATGTCTCTCTCACTTTCCTGCCTACCTTATTTTTATTTTGTGGCTCCAAAAGACTAATCTATTCACTGCATAACAAGGAATGAAATTTCAATAAGAACTATTGAGGAAGATGTCATTCAGTACCCCTAGACAGTGACTAGACTTTCTGTGGAAAGCACAGCAGCTTGTCATGGTAGCCTCAAAAGCAGCTTATGGGGAAAAGGTACCAGCTTGAGTTTTCTTATCCTTAGATTGTGAGGCTGGTGTGAGGATTTTTACACTAACCAGGGTGTGAGTGGTTGAAAGTCTTATCAATGCCAAGCAAAATAGGGCATGGGATTTTCTTAGAATTTCCAGATGTGAGGTAAGAACCTAAGAAGAAAGACTGAATATTAAGTACCAAAAGTTACCACCCTCCAACATCAATCAGAGAGTCTGATATTTTGCTAATATGTGCTTCTGATGCTCATCTCATCGTAAGAATGCACCAAGCTTTACTACTACTGCTCCTAGAACCACAGGGAGCCTACAGCAGTAGGTACAAATGAAGGCAAAGGCTCAGCCCTGTGTGTCATGCGACACCAAATGAGGGTCTTTATCACTCTCAGTAGTACCTGAAACATCAAGTAGTAGTTTAACTGCCTTGGAAAAAATTTTGGCACCATATGTTTCTGATGATTAGCTTTATCAACTTGATACAAAATAGAATTACCTGGTAAGAGAGTCTTAATGAAGGACTTCCCACATAGAGTTTACTTGGCTTATCAATAGTAGATTCTCTAGCAGATAGATGAGATAACCCACAGTGTGTGGAAGCATTCCCTAGGCAGGCATTTTAGTCAAAGTTCTATCACTGTAGGGAGACACCATGACCATGGCAACTCTTCTAAAGGAATGTATTTAATTGGATCTGACTTACAATTCATAGGTTTAGTCCATTATCATCATGGCTGAAAAAAATGGTAGCATGTAGGCAGGCATGGTACTGGAGAGGTAACTAAGGTTTCTAAATCTGCATCATCAGGCAACAGGAAAAAGGAAGTGACACTGCGCCTGGTTTGAGTGTCTAAAACCTCAAAGCCCACCCCTATGATATATTTCTTCCAACAAACCTCATCTCCTATTAGTACCCCACTTTATAAGCCTATAGTGAGGCCTTTTTATTTCGACTGCCACACTAAACTCCCTGAGTCCCATAGGCTTGTAGCCATATTATAATGCAAATGCATTTAGTCCAACTTCAAAATCCCCATACAGTCTATTATAGTCTCAACTCTGTTTAAGAGTGCAAAGTTCAAAGTCTCTTCTGAGACTCACGACAATTTCTAAATTGTAATCTCCTGTAAAAGAAAAATGAAGTTGCAGATCATATACTTCCAATGTGGCACAGATACACATTACTATTCTGAAAGGAAGGAAATCGAACATAGTGAAGAAATACTGGATCAAAGCAAGACTGAAAATCAGCTGGACAAGCACCAAACTGCATCTCCATGTATGGTGTCAAAATGCTCTTCAGAGCTTTCAACTTTGTTGAAGCACATTTTTTTTTCCTCTTGGGCTGGTTCCACTCCCTGTTAGCAGTTTTCCTTGGCAAGAATCCCATGACTCCTCCATCTCCCACATCTTGGGGGGCTCCAGTGGGTCTACTAGACAATCCAGGCTTCACCTTCACAGCTTCACACAATGGCCTCTCTGGGCCTTCATGCATCTACACTGTTAACGCATGCCTGGCCTCACAGTGGCTTTCCTTAGTCATGGGGGGAGATTCTATAAACTGTTTCTTGTATCCTTGAATCTGAATATTGAATAACATTGCTCATGCTGCCAAGTTCTGCTGCTCACTGTGACTGGAACACAGTACCATCCTTCAAATACATTTTCATCTGCTTTGTGTTTTCAATGGTTTCCTTAACTGTCTGAACTTGGCTGTTCTGGAACTTGCTCTGTAGATCAGGCTGAACTCCAACTCAGAGATCTGTCTGCCTCTGCTTTCCCAATGCTGAGAATAAAGGCGTATGCTACTACACCTTGCTCCATGCTTTTTCTTATTTTTTTTAACTTTTCTTTATTTTTTTTTTCACAAATTGGAAGCCTAGCTGGGTAGGGTCTTTCTCTGAAGTTACCCTTCCCTTTATTCCAATTAGTATCAGACATGTACTTAATCTGTTTATACTTCCTGGTGCCAATTTTCTTCACAAATTGTACATTTTGTATTTTTCCTTGTTCAGCTTGTCCCTTTTGATTAATGATCTTCATAAGACTGGCTATTAATACCTACATAGTCAACTTAGGAATTTTGAAATCTCCTCTGCCAAAGCTGTTAATACATAATTCTTCAATTTAGCCTCAGGAAGATTTTTTTGGACAAGGGCAGAAAGCACCCACATTGTTTACCAAAATATCTCAAAATAGTCTCAAAGTCACACACTAAACTTCTTCTCCTCTGGAACCTCTTGAATCAAGACCCTACAGTTCAATTAACCTTTTTTCACCACTGTCTTCCATAATTCTACTATTATAGCACATTAGGCCTCATTTGAAGCATTTAACTTCTTTTGTAATCCAAAGTCCATATTCTTCCAAATAAGAGCACTGTCAGGTCAGGTATATTACAGCTATTATTATCTCATAGGATTATATTACTATAGATAAATATATTAATAAACACACCCACACATACACACAATTTCCCAAAACAAAAAGTGGGCCTAGAAGATGGTTCTGTGGGTACAGTGCTGCCAAAACTAATGACTTGGATTGAGTTTAATTTCAAAAATCAATCAATGGTTAAATGATAAAATCAACTCTATTGTTGGCCTCTGATCTGCACATGCGCTGTGATATACATGTACCCATACAAATATAAACGTGCATATGAAAATGCATACAAACATATAATAGGTACATAATCTGATAAGAATAAATAAGAAGAACAAGTATAGGAAATTAAAATAATTACATACATCAGTTTATTCCACCCAGGTTACAATTTGGTGTCATAGAATGTTTTAATAAAGAAGCTTTTTACTATTATTTTTATTATACTACTTTTGTTATACTACAGTTAAAAGACAAAGGAACAAGCCACAGCCATCACCTCTTACCTCAACACCTCCTTAGCCTGAAAACCTCTCTAGTTCCTGTATTCTCACCCCTTATATACTTTCTCTGCCCATCCATCACTTCCTGGGATTGAAAGCATGTTTGTTTCCCAAGCAAAGGCATGAGATCTCAAGTGCTGGGATTAAAGGCATGGAGTCCCAAGTATTAAGAATAAAGGTATGTGCCACCACTGCCTGGTTCTTTGAACTCACAGAGATACAGATGGATCTCTGCCTTCCAAGGGCTAAGATTAGAAGTGTATACCATCACTGCTTGGCCTCTGTGTTTAATCTAGTGGCTTATTCTGTTCTCTGGTCTTCAGGCAAATTTTATTAAGATATACAATATATTACCACATCACTGGGTCAAGGAACAAATCATGAAAGAAATTAAAGGCTTCTTAGAATTCAATGAAAATGAATGGACAACATTCCTAAACTTAAGAAACGTAACAGAGCAGTACTAAGAGGAAAATTCATAGTACAAAGTGCCTTCATTAAAAAACTAGAGAGATCTCATTCTAGTGACTTAACAGCATACCTGAAAGCTCTAGAACAAAAAGGAGCAATACATTCAAGAAGAGTACAGGGCAAGATATAATCAAACTCAGGAATAAAATTAATAAAATAGAAACAAAAAATAAAAAAATATCAGTGAAACAAAGAGTTGGTTCTTTGAGTAAATCAACAAGACAGAGAAACCCTTATCCAAACTAACTAAAAGAGAGAGAGAGAGAGAGAGAATATCCAAATTAACAAAATCATAATTTAAAGGGAGACATAGCAACAGTTACTGAGGAAACCCAAAGAATCATTAGATCATACTTCAAAAATCTGTATTATACAACATTTGAAAATCTAAAATAAATGGACAATTTTCTCTATAGATACCATCTATCAAAGTTAAATCAAGATCAGATAAATATTTTAAATATACCTATAATACTGAAGAAGATAAAAGTCTCCCAACCAAACAACATTCCAGGGCATGATGTTTTTAGAGCTGAATTCTACCAGATTTCAAAGAGCTAACACCAATACTCCTCAAATTTTTAAACAAAATAGAAACAAAAGGAAAATTGCCAAAATTATTTTATGAGGCCACAGTCACCATGATACCCAAACCACACAAAGACTCAAGAAAGAGAATTACAGACCAATTTCCTTCGTTAACATGGATGCAAAAACTGCCAGTAGCTGGGCGGTGGTGGCGCACACCTGTAATCACAGCACTCAGGAGGGAGAGGCAGGTGGATCTCTTTGAGTTCGAGGCCAGCCTGGTCTACAGAGCTAGTCCAGGACAGGCTCCAAAGCTCCAAAGCTCCACAGAGAAACCCTGTCTCGAAAAACCAAACAACAACAAAAACAACAACAACAACAACAACAACAACAAATCCTGCCAGTAAAATACTTGCAAACTAAATCAAAGAACACATCAAAAAAACATCATTCACAAAGACCAAGTGGGCAATCAATCCAGATGCAGGAATAGTTCAAAATAAAGAAAACTATTAATTCAATTCACCATATAAACAAATTTAAAAAAAAAAAGATGATCCTCTCATTATATGCTGAAAAAGCCATTGACTTTATTACTGTTGTTCTGTAGTGCATCTTGAAATCAGGGATGTAGATACCTCCATAAGTTCATATATTGTGCAAGATTATTTTAGCTTTCCTGTGTGTTTTGATTTTTTGTATGAAATTGAGAATTATTTTTCTAATATCTATAAAATGTTGTGTTTCAATTTTGATGGGCATTCCATTGAATATATAGATTGCTTTTGGTAAGATGGCCATTTTTACTAAGTTAATCCTACTGATCCATGGAGATCTTTCCATCTTCTGATATCATCTCTAAATTCTTTTTACAAAGACTTGAAGTGTATGTCATACAGGTCTTTCATTTGCTTGGTTAAAATTACACTAAGATATTTTATATTGTTTTGTGACTACTTGAAAGGCATTGGTTCCTTGATTTCTTTCTCAATTTATTATTTGTATATAGGAGGGCTACTGATTGTTTTTAGTTAATTTTACATTCAGTCACTTCACATTAGCAGCAGTCATAAGGATATCACTAATAATTTATTGAAATCTAATACATGCTATAAGTAAATTGATAAAATCCAAAATAAAGAAATCTACTCAGATTTCAGTGGTCCACATTTTCATTCACCAGACTGAAACTCAATTATATTTTAAGAATAAACTAAATATAGTATGTTATTTCAAATATAAAGGCCACTTATTTTTCCTAAACATGATTTAATATTCTAACAATACATCCTGTGGTGGTTGTGTACTGTCTGTACATTAAAGCAAGTATGTATAAATTGAATTAGTAAGGAATCCAATTTGTATTGTTCACGTGAGTTTTACAACTTAATATATAATCGATAAATATTTCACATTCATATATATTTTAAGTGGTATATTAAAAATCAAGTTACAGCATTATAAAACTTTCAGAATTAATGTTGTTAAATATTAAGGTCCCGCTAGCTTCATTATGCAGACTATTCTCCATGAAGACTGTAAAACAAGGCTATAAATTGTGACAGGAACCATCGTCAGAGTGACAACTTATCAAAACCAGTGTCTTTGTTCCCACCTGTGGCCCTAGGTAAGGTTGTCAGGTTCTTTGATCACGTGATATGAGCACATTTCTCATTCTTCTTCATATCACTGAAATATAACAAATGGTAGAATTTTTTAAAAATCTTAATTTTACTGAGGATTTGTTTACTGATTTTACCACTTTGCTTACCATAATGATAAAGTAAGTTTTAAAATATATAATATCTTTGCAATGATTTTGTTTTGTTTTGTTTTGATTTTCGAGACAGGGTTTCTCTGTGTAGCTTTACACCTTTTCCTGGAACTCACTTAGTAGTCCAGGCTGGCCTCGAACTCACAGAGATCCTCCTGGCTCTGCCTCCTGAGTGCTGGGATTAAAGATGTGCGCCACCACCGCCCGGCTTTTGTAATAATTTTATCCTTATTGCAGATAATGCAAATATTCTTGATCCCCTGCTTTTCGCAGAAAGTGTTTACTAAGCCTCTCTTACTACACAATCCTGCTAACATACTGATTGTGAACGCCTTAACTGAGGATCAAGTTAGAAAGAAATGACATCATTACTGTGTGTGTATTTCTATCAATCAAAAAATTGTCTTTTTCCATTTATTAATTTTCCTAGACTAATTAGTGACTAATTGCATATTAATAATAATTTGTGCATACCTGTCCTTCAACTGGGACTTTAATATGAAAATTTATGTTCATGGCTAGACAGAGACTGAAGTTTGATTACTGGGCATCTGATTATTCTTTTTTGCTTTAGAGTTTACGTTTAAAGCTGTCATCAAGAGAATGTTTACTTGCAGCTTTCCCCTAAGGCACATGCTACACTAGTAGTGAAGAATAGATTAATGTAACTTTTTAATGTGTATATGTGTGTAATGTATATATCTGTGTCAATATACTTTTGTGTGTGCTGTCTCATAGGTCAGTGGAAATTGTGCAATCTCATGGAGCAGGACTTACAGATAGGTGTTGTCCTTAAGAAAAAAGTATTGACAATTAAATTTAGGGGCCTCTGTAAAATCAGTAAGCACTAGTAAACCTCTGGGCCATTTCTTAATGGGATGTCTTTGATGAATTGCTATGCCTCCATGTTATGTGGTTTTTGAACATGGATCTGAGGACAAAAAACCTTTACAAGTCTTCCAGATTTTTCTCTGCTATAACTCTAACACATAACCCTTCCTTCCCTGTAGCATTAGAAAATGTGCCAACCACGAACTAGTTAGTTTCCACCAGAACACTTAGGTTAAAGCTTTAGGTTTCACACTGCATGATGGCACAAACCTTCAAACCCTGCAGAGGCAGGAGGATCTTTACGTTCAAGGCCAGCCTAGTCTACAGGTGAAGTCCAGGACAGCTAGAACTATACAAAGAAACCCTGTTTTAAAACAAAACAAAATAAAACAAACAAAAAACCTTTAGGTTTCCATAATTGTTCATGTTCAGTTTTCTTGTTGCATGTTGATATTTTCTACTCCAAGTACAAAGCAGAAGTTGGCATATTACATATAGAAAATGTGGCTGCACCTTAATTTCAGCACATTAAAGTTTTCTTGATTTTCTCTCCAACATTCCTGTAAATGGCTCTTTAGACTGTCACGGGAGTCATCAATGTGGGCTTATTCCATAATCTGTGGGTTTAACACTTTCCATTTTATTTACACTCAGCCTTCAGTAACACAAATGGAAGTAACAGAAAAGAAAGAAAAATAAGATTAATTAAAAGATGTGATTTCTAATAGAATACCCTAACCGACTTAAGTGGTGTCTAAGTACATTGAATTTGCCTCTTAGGTACAATACAATCATGTTATTTGGCACAGGTTGATCTTTACAGATCAAATATCATATAATTGGACTGCATGTTCTCCTCTTAGTTTTCAGTCTTTGAAATCTTTAAGAAAAAAAAAAAGTTCAGTTTCAAAGTTCAATATTTTTAATATGTATCTAAATTGGAGACAACAAAAAGCTGATGAGGACAATTGTATATGTCTCTGTGTATACAGATGTACTTCTGTGGGGAGGGGATCTTTTGTGCAATTCCTTCATTCCTTTATTTGAATACTGCCCTCATTTCAATAGTATTAGATTAATGAAATGGAGTGTTGTTATTCTAAAATGCAACATGTGGTAACAAACATGCTACTATCATCAGAAAAAAACAAACTACTGTGTATATATAACCTTATTTAAGAATGTTTCTACATGTTTTTTTAATTAAATTTATTTTAACTTAGGAAAATGGTAGTATTGAGCATGTTTATGAGGTACTTTGGTGATGTTTTAACTCTTATATACATACATTGTGTTATATTTCTATCAGCTCAAGTTATGCTTTTCTCTTTAAACATCTACCATATACAGTGAAAACACTCAAATTTCTTTCTTCCTGCTATTTGAGATATATTATGATTTATTATTATATAAGTCACCTGGTCATCAAATTGCACACCAGGACTTCTTACTACATCTAACAATAGATTAACACAAATGATGAAATATCGCTTCTCCTTTCCCATGTTGTGCCCAGCCTGAGGGAACCACCATACTATTCTCAGCTTATGTAAGAGCAACAGTGTTTGGTTGTATAGATTACTGAGGTCATGTGATACTTGTATTTCTTTAATACGCTTACTTCCATTAACAAAATGACATCTGGTTATATATATGCTGTTTCAAGTGACAGTACCTCTTTTCTCTTTACTGATGAATAATATTTCTTAGTCCTTTATCATTTGAGGGTCTAGATTGTTTTCATTTCTTCTCTGTCTTAATAATAAACATGGGGAATGTATTTTGTGCATGATTAGAGGATGCTTGCAGGATAGAATATCAGCAGGGAACAAGCACAAAGTTGGTACAATTACTAAGAAGTATGACCAAACACACTATGATGAAATATCAAAGCCAGTTAAAATATTGAGAAAATATGCTCCTGAAAATTGTGGTGTATCTTCGAAATTTGACATTCTAAAAGCCCATCCTAGCATCCTAGATGCTAAGATAACTTCTGTATCCTTTGATAACAATTATTAAATCATAAAACAGAGGTGAAATAAATATTATATTCCTACCAAATTTTAGTCTTATACTATAGTAGCAACATTGGCTTAATATTTGTGTTTGACACTTGTATTTAAAAATGGAAAACCACAAAAACTTTGCTTCATTATAATTCATACCAAATACCACACTGCAGAATTAATCTGTTGCCGAGAAAATAACCAGTAGTCCAGTGTTATGGGACAGCCACACAAACACCCATTAAACAAACAAACAAATAGTTGCGATATTTAAAATAATAAAAAACATAACATAGAAGAAAAAAGAAGATTGGTGAGGTCATTGTCATTCTGCAATGTCCTGTATTTGTCAGAACTAGATTCCTCATGGTGATGACATTATCATTGATGTATTAATATAAGAAACAAACCCCATTTCCTTTTCCTAGGGAGATCTATGCATTCTACTTTATACTCCCCTCTTTAACTAACCTCTCTTGATCTATAGATTGTATCTAGTTTATCATTTACTAATATCCATGTATAAGTGAATACATACCATATTTATTTTTCTGGGTTTAGGCTATCTCACTTGGGATGATTTTTGTCTAGATGCATAGATTTTACTACAAATGTCATGATGTCATTGTTTTTAGCATCTCAGTAATACTCCATTGTGTAAATGGATCTCATTTTATTTATCTGTTCTTCAGTTACGGGACATCTAGGTTGTTTCCAGTTTCTGGATATTATGAATAAAGCACCAATGAACATAGTAGAGGAACTGTCCTTGTGGTATGGTGGAGCATCTTTTGGGTATATATCCAAGAGTGGTAGCTGGGTCTTGAGGTAGGTAGATTCCATATTTCTGAGGAAATGCTATTTTGATTTACATAGTGGCTGCACTTTTGTGACTATTCTTGGGAGTCTTCCTACTGTTGGATTGCTGTATCCAGCTTTGGTATGATAGTTTTTGGTCCTCTAATCATGTTTTATTTTGTCATGTGTAGTATGGTCTCTTGGAAGTCAATTGTTTTCTAATGAGAGACAGAGAGGTAATAGAACTCTAGAGGGGTATTGAATGAGTGGTAACTATAATCAGGATATATTTACCTCTCAAAATCTTCTATTTGCAAATATGGAAACACCTTGAAGTATTATGTGTTAGGAATCATGATGGTGGCATAAAATTTAATATATAATTCAGTCTTAGAATTGTAAGTAAAGGATTTCATGTATTAATTGTTCTTAGCCAACCTCTTAAAAATGTCTCTTTCCTCAGATGTCTATCTCTCTATCAAATATTATTTTGGTTTCCAAAGGGCCAGGCTATTTTATTTCTTATTGAAATTGCAAGTTTGCACAGGTAATTTTTTCAACACTGTCCTATTCGTGGTTGTCCTTCTTCCTATCATAGATTTCTCCATCCACTGAAGACCCTGAGTAGCTACAACACATGATATATAGGATCCAATTTTACTCTGAAACACAGAAAGCACATGTTTTTTTGGTTTATTTTCATGCTTTTTAGAAAGGCTGAGATTTCTCCAGACTCCTTAGTCTTGAGTCCAATCTAATATTTTAGAGAGTTCCTTTAAGGCAATGCCTTTGATTTAGCCTATTTGAAAGCAGTGTCTCCATATGCATATTTAGAATTACTAACTATAAATGTTCCCTTGTCATACAGTTTGTGTGGTGCTATCTTCATTTACATACTTGAGTATGTGAAATCTTACTCATGTTAGGAAGGAAAAAATTAATCTCAATCTGCTATTGTAGAAAATTTAAATTACCAACCACATATTTTATGTTGCATATATATGCACATACACAGAGGAGAGAGAGACAGACAGACACAGAGAGAGAGAGAGAGAGAGAGAGAGGGAGAGGGAGAGGGAGAGAGAGAGAGAGAGAGAGGGAGAGGGAGAGGGAGAGGAAGAGGGAGAGAGACTTAGGAAAGGACGAACCTGGAAAAGAGAACTGAGTCAGTAAAAAATTAGTTCCTTAAGCTAAACAATAGATTACCCTAAAGAGAATACTGGATTTGGGAACAGAAGTTTATTTCCTGCTTTATTCAATCACAGCAGAAACACCTTACATGGGCTTTATTCTTGTCTTTGAGAATTTGAAAAAGACGTATAAAAACAAAGAAATCTCAAATAATGTAACAATGTCTAAAACAATTTCATCTGAATGCAAGTATAATTTTTATCCATTATGCTGTCAGTGATGATGCTTTTCATTGATAAGGCATTGACATAGATTCAAAAATCCTGGTATACTTATTGAGTTAGTGCCCATATCTTCAGTCTCTCTTGTCATGCCTGCCCTTACTCACTGAGGACTTCCAGAAGCATCCAATAGGAGGACAAACATATTTCCAATCATAACTTGAACCTGATAAACAGGGGTTGATATCCTTTCTAGTATTTTATAAAAACTTCTGTACGTTCCACATATTATGCATTTAAAACGTGAAGATAATATCTTGGCATTATTAGGTGCATTATGGAAGAAGTTAGACTAAAATTTTTGTCAAATGGAAAAGCTAAACTCATTGGTTGTTGACAATGCGAACTTGGAATATGACAAAACTAGCCAACGTGTGATACATCTGAAGGAGAAAAAGAAGGTGTTTCTAAAAGAATCAAAGCCTGAGCAAAGGAAACACATAGGAATCCAATAAATTCCAGTAAGTGGAATTCACAGTAGAAGCTGATTGAGGATATAATGTAGATAAAAAGCATGAAGTTAAGTATAATCATTAGGTTCAGAATGGATTACTAAGCATTGTTAGCATTTTTCAAAACCTTTTAAGAATCAGGAGGAGGGGATGTAATGATTACTCAGCAATTATGAGCATCTGTAGCTCTTGTAGTGGACCACATTTTGTTCCCCACATCCATGTTGGGTAGCTCACAACCATCTATAATTCTAGCTTAAGGGGACCCAATATTCTCTTCTGGACTCCACATGAACCTGCATATGCCCATGCATGTAATACTGGCACAGTACATACACAGACACACATAACAAAAGAATTTTAAAAAGTGATATTACAAATTGGAAAAAAAAGAGGAAGGCTTCAGAGGATCTTTCAGTGAGGGCAAATCTGAATTGTATTTTCAATTTTGAATGAAATTACTGTGAATATGAACACTACATATTAGCAGTTTTCAAACTATCAATCACGATCCCTATAGGGGTCAAATATCATCTATACTGTATATTAGATATTTGATTCATAATAGTATCAAAGTTATGACTGTGAAGTAGCAAAAAATAATTCTTTTCATGGGTGGGAGTCACCACAAGAGGAACTGTATTAAAGGGTTGCAGCATTAGGAAGGTTGAGAATCAATGCTACAGATGGTAAAGGATATATATATGTATATATATATATATATATATATATATATGGTATACATATATGGTATATATAGATATACTTTTGTATATCTATATATACAAATATATAGTAAAGATTATATATAAAGATTATATATGTATATATATATATAAAGATTATATATGTATATACATATATATGAAAATGTTAAGCTGCTTTTCCATTTTTATTTTATGAATATTTTGCTTTTATTTCTGTATCTGTATCACATGTTCACTTTGTCCCCATGAAGACAACTGGGAGGCTTGAATCATTTTGAATGAGTTACATATATCTGTGAGTTGTTGTATGGTCCCTGGGAATTGAACCTAGGTCCTTTGGAAGAATAAAAAAGTACTTGTAACTGCTGAGCCATCTCTCTAGTCCATGAATAGTATTATTACAAGGAGGATTTGAAATGTGATTTTTGTCAGATTTCCAGGGGAGATGAACATAATCTAAACAAAATCAGAGACAAAGATTACTTTGGCATGAGTTGATTTGAGATTATTTTACTGAAGAGTGATTTTGGGTCGTGAAAGAAAGAAAGACATAATCTGCTTTAATATCTATATATTTCAAGAACTTAAAGGGAAAGGAACAGAAAATACCTGATTAGAAGAGAGTCCAGCATACAAGTGTTTAGAAAGCTTACTTTTACAAGTCTAGTTTTAACCACAAATTTGGATGGATTCCTTTAAAGTCCCTGAAGTTAATCAAACAGTTAAGAAATGCCCTGATGAAGCACCAATAGTATAAATAAAAGTGGGCCTGGAAGAGAGAACGAAAGGACAGAGCCCTGGAGCTTTGTGGGTAATTTGTCCTTTGAGATCTCTGTCACATCTTCACACTCCTCGCTCGGAGCCTTGTGTGTGAGTGATCTTGGTGCTTTCATTTTTCTGAGACTGTCATCAAAGGTGGCAGCAAACTCCCACCACCCAGGCTTTCTCTTTGGCACTTGCTTTAGTCAGAGAATCTCTCACTTTCCAGCATTTGCTAATGAGGTTGAGCAGAAAATGTCCAAAATCGATGAGCACCATTTCCTTTGGGTTTAACAACATTTTTTTTCCTGAACAGAAATATATTTCTTTCAAGTTACATTTGATTCTAAGCAGCAAAAGAGGACACATATTCAAAATTTTTATGAAAATTTCTTGATCCGAATGCACATTCCCCTCTCACATAGCTGTTCTTCACATGCTGCAGTAAATTTCTCCAAATCTTTCTGTCAGCATAGAGCGAGTCTCTTATTTCTGGTTTAGGAAAGTTCTCCAAATCTTTCTGTCAGCATAGAGCGAGTCTCTTATTTATGGTTTCTAATGAGAGGATTTTATTTCCTTCTGACCCAAATCAGCGATACCCCGATGGCATAAGTGCTTAACATCAGCTTACTTAATCACATTTGTGTTTACTACAGCAGTGGATTGTCAAGCTCTTGTCCTTGTGAGCCTTATATTTAAACACTACACTCCTATTAATGTAGTGGCTTAAGAGGTTCTATGTGTATTTTGATCCTTTTTTTTTTTTTTTTTGGCCTGGGTTTGATTTCTTTGTTTCTTCTGCTTGTATTTTTCACTTGTTTACACATTTTTTGATGTTCTTTTTCCCACCATGTCTCTCCTGCTTCACAAAACACTTCTGTTTTCTTCCCATTGTCTCTCTCAAAAAGCATCTCATCTCTGTCCTTTGAAGCCCCTCATTCCCCTTTGCTCTTTGATACTTTTTACTTCAACACCCTCATTCATTTAAAATATCTGCCATACTTTCCTATTGTTAGCTTAAAGTTACTGCAACCATTAGCAGCTTAAACATTAATTTAGTATATTCTTTTTTATTGATTCTTTGTCACATCATGTACCCCAATCCCACTCCTCTCACTGTCCACCATATCTGACATCTGCCCTTGAAACATTTACCCCAAAGAAAACTAAGAATTAAAAGAATAATAAAAAAAATCAAGTGCTAAAATAAGAATTAGGAAATGACAATTCTCACCATGGTAGTTGAGGTGTGTTGTGGGGTGTCATGCAGTATACCTTTTTTCCCCCAAACAGCTTTATTATAAATGTTATTTACAGTGAGTCATTGGTCTGTTTTGAAGTCTCTGGCTTTTGCTACACTGTCAATACTGGATCCTCACCAGAACCCCTCTCAAATACCCTATTTTTTTCTCTGTGTCATAGAGATTCTGCTCCCATACCAATAGCACTCAGCTTTTGCTCAGGTGAGGGACAGTAATGAGGCAATTCCATGAAGTCTGTCTGATAATTGAAAGGGATTTATTCTGGGTTAACTCACAATAAGCAAAAGGGAGTTGGTCACAGGATCACAGGATCCAGGAGGGGTGGGACACAGTCCACTGTGGTTCTCTGGAGAACTCTATCTTGATCCAGAGCACCAGCATCCATCATCCAAGACCACAAGGTAGCCAAGAATGCAAGCACATAGGCATCCCAGATCTTAAGGGTGCCCCTCAGCCACACCCCACAGGTAACTAGTAGTTATCTGCTGCCTACTAGGGACAGTGCTTCAGGGGTAAAGCACAGACAACCACCCCCACAGGACAGGGCCAGCTCTCCTGCATTCATGCCACCAAGGCAACTCCTCCAGCACTGCCCTGGAGACAGGTAGGGCAACTCACCTGAGTGTCAACACCAGTGAAGGGCAGGGTCAGCTTTCCTGCACTCATGACCTCCACCCTCAGGCCAGCTCAATCATTCACATACACCACCACAACCAGCTCTACCCTGCTGCTTAAGCATGGTACAGTGCCTGCTCTCCCATACTGCCCAAGTGAGGGGTGGTATCAGTTCTCCCAAGTGGAGTACTGCAGCCAGTGAGGAGCAGGGCCAGCAATGCATAGCCCTCAGGCATATCAACATGGCCCTAGGCAGCAGCCCAGGCCAGGGGTGTCTATATTGCCTTTGGTGGTAATATGGGCTATGGGCATAAACCAAGAACCCTGTTGCTGCAAGGGCATGTAGAAAGACATGGCCATGGGTGGCAGCATGGGACATCACCATGCCCTCTGGTCACAGGGCAGGCTACTCACATCAGACCATTTCTTGTGTCTCCAGTTCTTCCTCTCTTCACAGTGCCTATTCCCATCTCTCCTCCACATACTTGCTCATTAGAGTGGCACCTACCTCACCCACATGAGGCTGGAGCCCACTTCTGCACTGTGCTGTAGTAAGAATGGCCTTCTCAGGTGTCTCTTATGCTAGGCCCATGCTGTGTGGGTCTTGGAGGGGCCCCTGTGATGTCTCTCAGAGTTTAATATATTCTTGATTTGTAGGTCAGAGTCCTGATGGGGTCCCTCGAAATAACCAGAACATTATTTTTGAGAGGCTTTGGAGGGCAAACTATTCTCCAGATTTCCTAGGCCTTGAAAGAAAGTGATATTATCAAAGCTGTCATTCTCTCTGTTTCATATTCACAGACACCACATGTATCTGATCTGTCATCCATTCTCCTATCACTCTGTGACCCAACTGGGGACAGAAAATAAATGTTTACATTTGCAAACCTCATGTGGTTAAAATTGGGCTTCCTCAAACAATAATCCAGATCAGTTTTATCATCTCAAAGCTCCTTAACCCTAACAATACCTTCAACATTTCTATTACCATATAAGGAATTCATGGGCCATGGGAATTAGTGAGTGTAAATATTTGAAGGGAACACAATGATTCTCTTCATCAGAAATGGCAAGCAGTGTTTTACCATGAAGGTTTCATGAAGAAAATTCTGCAGCACAGCACTGCTTTATTTTATAATGGGCACAAATAGAGAAAACACATTGTTAGGGGAGCAGGAGATCCCAGCTGGATCAAGAACAGAAAGGGAGAACAAGGAATAACAGACCGTGATAAATGATGACAACATGAGTACAGGAATAGGCAGAGTGCTGGAGAGGTCCCCAGAAATCCACAATGATACATCCACTGTAGACTGCTAGCAATGGTCCAGAGAAAGCCTGATCTGACCTAGTCTGGTGATCAGATGGCTAAACACCCTAACAGTCGTGCTGGAACTCTCATCAAATAACTGATGGAAGTGGATGCAGAGATCCTAGGCCAGGCCCCAGGTGGAGCTCCAGATGTCCAATTGTCAAGAAAGAGGAGGGACTGTAAGAGTGTGAATTGTTGAGACCAAGATTGGAAAAGCACAGGGACAAATAGCCAAACTAATGGAAACACATGAATTATGAACCAAAAGCTGTGGAGCCCCCAGCTGGATCAGGCCCTCTGGATAAGTGAGACAATTGCATAGCTTGAACTGTTTGGGAGGCTCCCAGGCTGTGCAACCTGGACCTGTCCTTAGTGCATGAGCTGGCTGTTTGGAACCTTGGGCTAACACAGGGACACTTTGCTCAGCCTGGAAGGAGGGGACTGGACCTGCCTGTACTGAATCCACCAGGCTGAATTGAATCCCCAGGGGAATCTTGGCCCTGGAGGAGATGGGAATGGAGGGGAGGGACTAAGGGGAAGGTTGGGGAGAGGGCGGGAGAGGAGGACAGGGGAACCCATGGCTGATGTGTAAAATTAAAACAAAAATATAATAAATAAAAAAGGAGAAAAAGGTATGTATAAGACTTTTTATTGAAAATAATTATCTTTCATACAAAGATTCTGATGATGTTTCTAGTGTACCAACTCCTTCCAGATCCTCTCCACCCACCCAAATCTACATCCTTCATTGTGCTCTCTCCCTCACTAGAAAACAAAGTGCAATCAAAAAAGAAATGAATGACAATACAATAAAATTAAAAAAAAAAAAAACAAGCAAGCCTGAATAAAATGAAACAATCAAATGAAAACAAACAAACAAACAAAAAGAGCCAAAGTGAAAGTTCATGAACCACATGTATGGAGACACACACATAGATAGACTCAAAAATCCCCTAAAAAATATAAAATTGGAAACCATAATAAATAATGAAAGACCGGTTGGGTGAGAAACAAAAGGGAGAAAAGATGCACAAACACGGTATTATGAGAGAAAGAGAAAATTAGCAAAGTCTGGTCGTACGAGTGACTTGTATACTCAGTGAGACTCCATTAGAGAAAACTCATTTTCATTTGTCAGAGGTTATCCATTGGAGATTGCTTCAGGGTTAGGGATGCAGGCTTGTGTCCATTTACCCGCTCAGCACTAGGACACTGTCAAGCCCTGACATGTCTGTGCAGGCCACGTATTTGCTACCACAGTCTTCGTGAGTTCATATTTACACGTGTCCTGCTGTGTTTAGAAGCCTTGTTTCTTTGGTGTTCTCTCTCCTCTCTGGCTTTTGAAATCTTTCTGCCCAATCATCTGCAGGGTTCTCTGAGCCCTTACGGGAGGGATTTGATAGAGACATCCTGTTTAGGAATGAGAGTTCCAAGGTCTTTCACTATCTGCATGTTATCAAGTTGTAGATATCTGTATTTACTCACATCTACAGCAGGAGGAAGCTTCTCTGATGACTGAGGAAGATATTGATCTATGAGTAAGCAGAATTATATTAGAAGTCATTTTGTTCCTAAGTTCCTTTAGCAAAACAGAATTTTTTTTTTTCTCTAGGTCACTATTGTATCCAGTCTCAGGTGTGTGGTCACCCAAGCAGTGTCAGGGATGGGTTGGATCTTATGGAGTGGACCCTAGATCCTATCAGATATAAATTAGTTAGTCCCACAGGCTTTGTGCCGCTATTGGACTATTGAGTCTTGCAAGGAGGTCACCAGGGTTTCTTGCTGGGTTGGTCTTTACTTTTCTCCTTTGGTAGTGTGCAGAGCACCTTCCAATACCCCAAACTCTAGTCTGTAGGGTTGACAGCTCTATATAGGGACCTGCATGACTTCATCATTCTAAACGACTTTATGTAGGTATTGTCTCCAGCAATAGGGCCTCACAATTAGTTTGTAGAAAGCAACCAATATCCTTGGGAATGGCAAAAGTCACTTGGGAGTTCTGACAGGGCCACTTTGGTCAGCAGATATTTTGGTTGTAACCATTTCCTGGAACTGAGAGCTTCATTTGGCATAAGACATGTCTAGTTGGGGCTCTCTCTCCCCTGTTATTCAGTGTTTCCATTAGATTACTTTCATACACACCCTAAAATTGACCTTAGTTTTAGCTGCCTTTCCTCATAATCTGTCCCTCCCACCACCCCTGTCTTTATTTGATCCTCTCTTTCTAGTCCCCCACATCAACCCATCATAATTATGTATGTTATTTCTGCTTCCTAAGATTGATTATCCAATCCTTTACTCCATACCTAACCTCTATGGCTATAGGAATTGCTTATCAAAGACTTAAGAGCTAGCATCCTCATATACTAATTAATTCTTACATGTACCTTTCTCTCATGGGCATCAATCTGCCTATTCCTATATTTTCATTTTTACACTGCTATGTAGAGTCCTAATCAGCTTTTGCCTTGTGTTACAATGATGCCAAACATTGCTCACATTTCATTGTTTACTGCTGTAAGACTTCTAGACTCACTCCTATCATAGTGGACAGTGCAACCAGGGAATTCACACCTGGGAATGCTGCTGTCCAGAATGTCCAGAAGCTTCGCACTGACAACTTGATGTGTTATGGATGACCCTCCGTCATTTGGCTTTGAGGCTTTAGTTGTTTCACTTCTACTTTTACTGTCTGGCTCTTTCATACCAAAATTTGGTGATAACCAGCAGTGTTTTCTCTCTTATCATTATGGAAAAAAATTTTTTTTGGATTACCTGATAATCTCCCTGATTTTCTTATTGATGATGCAGTGTTTTGAATTATCTCTTTGCCCAGACCACTTGGAATAAGGATTGACCTATGCACTCAATTGTGATTATGCTGTGGACATCCTTCCAACGTGTTTACATATTGTTCAATAGATCCTGAACTATTTGCATCAACCGTTATTAATTTCCTGTGCCTTGATGTGTCCTGTGTATACTTTTGCATTAAGCAAAGGTTAGTTACTTCATGAATATTTTGAAAGAGTGAATAAATTATCACTAAATAGCAAGAGCATCTTGAAAGTTATTTCTTCCCCTTAGTTCTATACAGTAAAACCAAACTAGATTGAAATTATATTGAAATAACTTTATCAGCGACATGTTGGCATCAGTTTTATATTTCTACAGATATAAGTGAATCATTGTGATAATATAAGAATTTGATGCATTTGAGAGAGATCACTTACTTAGTATATATTTAATCTACAAGAAGACTGAATAAATTCTATCACATAATTTCATCCTAGGAGATATTTATATATGGAGATAGTTTTTAAGTTGCTGCTAATAAGAGTACCAACTAAGAATGTGAAGTGTTGCCTTTATGGTTTCATCATTTTTTTTAGTTATCACTTCCTCAGAGGTTCAATCTCCAAATCCAGTTAAATTATTACTTTTAAATTTTATTTAATTTTTTAAAGTTGGCATATAAGTAACGTGTTTCATTACAAAATTTTCTTACATACTTTGTCTCCCTTTGTCCACAGTAGCCAGCCTTGTCCACATGCTCTCATGATTGGTTAAACAATAGAGGTAACATCAGATAACTGAGATAAACCTGTTTTACCATTTTATATAAATCTATGAAAGCACATCTAAGCAGTCAGAGAAGGGCTCTCTTTCCAAACTATCATCTCTATGTAGGTTATGGTGTGGAGAGAGTAACCCCAGATTGAGTTATAAAAGTTCAACTTACAGAAGCATACAGACTAGATGGTCAGGGGTGTTGACCTGGGAAGAAACTCAGAGACCAAGACTGGGTTTAAAGGAGACACCAGCCCAAAAGAGTCAGAAAGATGTCATTGAGGAAGATAAAAGGAGCCCATGCCTAGCTCAGCTGCCAGCTACAGCAGCACACGGGCAGCTAGAGGCTGCACTGTATCAAGCAAGTAGAAAGACTGAAGGTAGGAGGCTCATGATACTGTTTCAGAGTGAATTAGGAAGCGCTAATGCCAGTTAAAATCTACTGGAGAACTGAAAAATATCTGGTGGGAATCCTGGGCTCAAAAACACTGTGGTGGAGCAGAGGTAATTGGGAATAAAACAGATGAGGGAAATCTCAATACACTTGATGTGTTCAAATGAGAATCATATAATCAGTGTCTTTAGAGATCTGTGATTCTATGTGCTTAGAATAAAGAAATGCACAAGACAAAAAGGAAGTTTTTAATCAGCATCATTTTTTTTTCTGAGATGCATACTTTCATATAAGTTCTTTATTGCCTCTTTAGAGAAAATTACTTATTATTTTAATTACTAGTATTAATACAAGAGGTAATACAAAATTTACTCAATTCACCATGTTTTTCCTTATTAAAAATGTTAAGCAGTTAATCTGAAAGAATTTTTCATTGCTAAAATAAATCTTAAATTTACGAACTTCAAATGTATTTCAAGGTAAAAAGCATTATTTAGAACAAATGGAAAAGCAGAATAATGAAAATAATGATTAAATAAAAAATAACATGAATTAGTTCTTAAAATTTTATTTATTTTTATTTTCTATGGACAATAGTTCTGCCTGCACATATGTATGTGTACTATATGCTGAGCCTTCAGGATGCAGAGGAGGACATTAGACTCCCTGAAACCAGGATTATAGACAGTTATGAACCACCATGTGGGTGCTGGAAAATAAACCTGAGTTCTCTGCAAGACCAGATTCTCTGCTCTTAACTGCAGAGCCACCTCTCTGGCCTTAACATCAGTTATATATATATAACACATGCATACATACATACATAAGAGAATAGGGAATAGACTTAATTGAGTATGAATTGTATTAAAATATAATAGTCAATCTCAATAATCTATACTTGCCCCTTGTTTCATGTTTACAAAATGATGAAAAGCAAATATTTTCAATGTTTTAACACATGCAAGGAGAATGCAGTTCTGTGGACAATCTGAGTGTGTGCTTGAATATGTGTCTTTACCATCTGTCCACATTAGTTTCTACTTTGTTCTGAGGGGAGCCATGAAAAAGAAGGTGTAAAACCTTCATGCTCTAAGAGTAGGGACGGAGAAGAAGGGGTCTAGAAAATACCAGGAAGTGACAGCACAGTGATTATGAAGTGAAAGGCAGAGAGGACAGTAATCTGAGCTGTTGGAAATGAAGTGTTTTGTTTTTGTTTTTGTTTTTGTTTTTTTAATAGAATGCTAGTAACGACAACTAAGAATTCTTTATGTATTGGAGGTAAAATGACCAGCCAAAAGATACTGTATATTAGAGGATTAACGGTACTTATGTTACTGCTTTGCATATTACTTACTGTAGCCATTTTGTTGTGTTGCATTGTTTTCAGTATCTAAATAGGCACAAGGATTTTAGAAGCAACCTGCTTCCAAATGACATTTAAGAACCCCTTAAAACCCATGTACACACAATTGTTCTGTTAGGAAAAGTCGTGCATGCTGAATTGGTTAGTGATCCTATTAGAGGCACTTTTCAGAAGCATTAACACATCAAAAGCAGAACTGAACCTATTCAAAGAGTGAAGTATCCTTATGAAACTATTCATGCTACAAAATTCTTAATACACAAAAGACCGTAAGAATCTGGCTGAGGACAATATGACAGTAACTCTAATTGCCTGAAAAATTAGATACCTGACTTGGCTTAATTCTGAACAAGGTCAGATTGGTACATTCTTCAATAAAAGATTACAGTCTAAGACAGATCTGAGTGGCAAAGCATGTAAACAAGCTAAGGGGATTTGAATCACAGTAAATTCATGATTAATAATCACAAAGAAAGCAGTTTCTGGTGTAATGTGTTGAGCTATGCATCCAGAAACAATGGGGCAGCCTACTAAGAAATTGGAGACTAGCAATGAGGTCAGAAAGGTTTTCTACCTTGAGTGAAAACTGGAATAGATTTCCACTTTTGAAAATAGACAATTCTGCTGGCATACATTCAAGACAGAAGATGAAGGCTTTTTATAAATCTCATGTTATAAAAAGGGGAGATGTAGGGAATATTCTTCAAATGGCATAATATCCTAAGAGAGTCACTACAAATGATAGTCTTGACCTATGAGGTGACTTTAATGAGTATCATATTTATATTAATTTTATTAATATGATTAATATAAGGGAAATCCATGTGATATTAGTTTTAATACTAAAACAAATGATTGGAAATCTTGAATAATATGATATTAGTTACTTCTATAACTCTTGAGGTTCTTGTGTCAACACACTGAAACATTTAATAACTCCAATGTTTGTGTTCTATCTTGCCTCTGAGAAGCAGGCACTACCTGAAGCCCTCTGCACACTTTCAAATGTCAGGCCACTGTGTGTGATGGTTCATCTTTTTATTCATTTACTTTTCCCTGCTAAATGCCAGCCTTTCTCTTGGGGCCTCCCTATCTGAAGGGATAACTGTCTATATCTTTGAAGTTCTCTCTGTCTCCAAGTTGTCTCCAAATTAACTAGCTCTTCCAAAAAAATATCAGCTGTCAAAATTCAGCTAACAGCTAGTTCCTCAATTCCTAACCTTAACTACCTGTTGTAACTTGAATCTACCCCAGGGATAGTCTTACTCAAGGCCCAGTTTGTGAGTATTTGGTGCCATGCATTTGCTTTCAAAATACTCTGTACATATTTTAAGATTTTACCAACCAAATCCTTTTTCATCTTACTACCCTGCCTCTAATAAAATGTGAAAATATAGATACAGAAAGGGACTGCCAAGGAGCAAGCCACACAAAGAGCATGAGCCCTGACCACTGCAGTGTGAGAACATAGTGTTCATCTTCTGCCATGGCAGCAGCAGCTGGTCAGAGCAGTTAATTATATGCACAATAGTTATCGACAGTTCCTATATTTTTGGTTGTGAGCCTAGTCTTTAACGGCTGACCCATCTCTCCAGCCCACGACAGTTCTTAGAGCAACAGTTTCAAGGCTCAGTTCTCTGCCTCTTATGGAGAGATGAAATATATCATTTAATTCCTTTTTTATGTGCATAGATGATTGACCAAAAGAGAAATGTGAGCAAGAAGTCAGCATTACTCATCAACATTTTTCTCTCTGTATTTATCCTGAAAGAATTCTCTCTGAGAATTTTTCAAACTTTTGACAAAAATACCAATTCTAAAGGTAAAATATTATTACATGAGGATTTTGGCTGACTTTGGTCAAACTGTAACCTAAACATGACCTGTATAGTTGAGTAAAAGTACTTAGTTCCCAATTAACTGCAAATCAAAATCTTAGATCAGGTGCTTGCTAAGTTTCATAAAGTTAAATAAATAAAGGTTGTTGTGGTTGAGGGAGTTCACATAGTTCTTGCCTTCTTTAGAAAATGAAGCCATTCTGAGAGAATTCAATTTATCAGGAATGTACTTCGCCAATTAAATAAAGCACTTCAAGGAGAGATTGGAATAACTTGGTCAATGGCATATTCATGCTTTCCTGTGCTTAAACCCAGAGGGCTGAGTCTTTATTTTAGAGCATTTTCTTGAGTGATCTCATAGTGAAACCTAGGTGTTGTGTGTCCAAAAGAGAATGCAAATTGTTATAATTATGGTGCAGACTTTCTAGGGTGCAGACATTTTGTTAGAGTACACATGTGTAAAAGTGTGCTGATGCCTTGTGGCACCAACCTATCTGCATTCTCAGTTTCATGGATGTCACACCACAAGGGTCCTCACACTAATCAGAGGTGAAGTTTCATGGATGGTATAACAAAAGAGGGCCTCATACCCGGAGAGACAGACACTAAGATGCAGGTGTAGTTTTCTTGAGGAATCTCACACCTCACTTGGTTTTCAGATTGCTGAGAGTCCTATAATTGATCTCATGATCATGTAGGTTAAGAAATTTTGCTACCCCAAGGGTTAAATGTATATTTTAAGTTTGAGAATTAGTTTTACAATGAAGATTGAAGCAAGCATTTTTTTAAAATAGGAAAATGGATTTAAGTTGATTGTAGAACTTTCCTACCTTAGTGTGCTGCTGCTCATTTCCACCTGCCTTCTAAAAGATAAGCTGAAATAAAACATTCCCATGAAAAATGAAATTATCTACAATGTGTGTAAAGTATCAAATGATTCTGTGTTTTAAAAATTCAGGAAAAATGATTGTTAAATGGGATGTTGAAAGATATGTGAGTTTACCATTAAACTGTCTTAATTTATTGTGAGCTATTATAACAATATATCTGAGACGTGATGGTTCATTAAGATCAGAAAGTGGTTTCTCACAGTTTAGGAGTCTAAGAAGTTCTACCTGAAGATGTCATTACAGGAACAAGATAACTAAGAGGTAACTGTACTGTTCTTGCAGATGAACCAAATTCAGTTCCAAGCCCCCAATTCAGGCAGCTTACAATTACCTATAACAAAAGCTCCATGAAATTTAGCACTCTCTTTGATCCTCATGGACACCTGAAAACACACACACACACACACACACACACACACACACACACACACACACACACACACACACACACACACACACACACTTTAAAATAAAATAATTATAAAAGATGTCACTGTATGGTTGGCTGTTGATGACTCCCTGCTCTTGGTTAGGGAAAACTTTTAAAATACAGAATAATTCACAGGACAAGTTACACACATTCTTCTAGAAGCCTGTTTTAGGGATTTTAATCTCTCACATACCCTCTTTGTCCTAACCAATGGTGGTGCACGCCTTTAATCCCAGCACTCGGGAGGCAGAGGCAGGCAGATCTCTGTGAGTCGAGGCCAGCCTGGTCTATAGAGTGACTTCCAGGAAATGAGCAAAGCTACACAGAGAAACCCTGTCTTGAAAAACAAAAACAAACAAACAAACAAACAAAAGGCTTATTGAAAATATATACAGAAAACTGAATAAAGTCTATGATAGTTTATGACATCATATTTATTACACTTACTGGCTATGACATATCACTAAAATGATTTAATAGGAAAGAGAAATTCAATTCAGTATATCATAATAACTAAACAATAAATGTGATATTCTGTGGCTAATTCAACGTGATACTTTAAAAACATTTGTTGTTGATTCTAGGATAGAAATGTTTCAGAAAGAGCTGGAGAGGTGGCTCAGCAGGTAGAGAACATACTGCTCTTCAGTCACTGTTGCTTAGTCCTCCTATAGGATACTGCTTTCACTTTTTAGGCTCTAACTGTTTGCATAATAATAGGAAACTGAGTGTAGCATATTTTAATTTTTTTAAATCATTCTTATAACACTCTTGGCACTGCTTCTAATGTGATAATTTTAAAAGTAAAATGTTTACAATAATTACTCCAGATTATAACAGTTTCATGAATTTAGAAACTAATAGTTTATAATTTATGAAATGCCAAGTTCTACTTATTAATTTTCATATTAAATATAGAAAACAGTTTACAGTAAAATTCATAGAAACATGTAGGTACATCATAACCTTCTCAAAAGCATTGTGATAACTCTTTCAATATGAAAAAATTATAATGAGCCTAATCATAATATGTGGCACCAGAAATTAATACAAAAGCTAAGAGTAAGAGGTTTGAAGTAAGTACTTATTTTATGAAGAGCTTACTTCCTAATAACTGGAGCAGTTTCATTTATATGGTTAGTGTAATCAAATACATTTCACAAGCATAATTTATGAATGTTTCTTAATTCATTTATGAAACCTTAGCCAAATCACAATAGAGTTATTGGTCAATAGTTTTTATTGACAAATCAAGAAAATACATGAATAACTTCAGAAAATTCTTAAAGAATATGAAATATTTTGCTGATATTAACTACTAATTATTACATGAAGTGAACTCAGGAAGTTCTAAAATAATAACTATGTTAAAATTATCACCTCATGATAGCAACTTACTCAGACTTAAAGTTTGTTTCATCTTTTAAGGATTAAGTGAAAGATTTACTTGACATAATATTTTTCTTTAATTTGTCTAACAGCTGTGTAGATATGAATTTAATAAAAGCAGACATTTAAATTCTGTTATTATGAACCAAAGGCTGTGGAGCCCCCAGCTGGATCAGGCCCTCTGGATAAGTGAGACAATTGAATAGCTTGAACTGCTTGGGAGGCCCCCAGGCTGTGGGACTGGGACCTGTCCTTAGTGCATGAGCTGGCTGTTTGGAACCTGGGGCTTACACAGGAACACTTTGCTTAGCCTGGAAGAAGGAGACTGGACCTGCCTGTACTGAATCCACAATGTTTAAATGAATCCCCAGGGGAGTGTTGGCCCCGGAGGATGTGGGAATAGAGGGGAGGGGATGGGGAGAAGTTGGGGGGGGGGGCAGGAGGGGGGAGGACAGGGGAACCCATGGCTGATGTGTAAAATTAATACACAAAAATAATAAATTTAAAAAAGGGAAAAAAAGAGAAAAAAATCTGTTATTATCTGAGATATATTTAAACTTTTTATATAAGAAACTAAGCCAGGTGGCACATGCCTTTAATCCCAGCACTTGGGAGGCAGAGGTAGGTGGATCTCTGTGAGTTTGAGGCCAGCCTGGTCTACAAAGAAAGTTCCAGGAAAGGTGCAAAGCTACACAGGAAAACCCTGTTTCGAGACCCACCCCCCACACGGAAAAAAAAAGAAAAGAAACTAATAAAAATGGTAAATATTAGAATTTCAGCGTGTGGATACATTACAAATTGGAAAAAATGAATAAATAGCTAACATTTTGAATCTGGACATTAGTTTCAGTGTCTTACTGTAATTTATTCAATACCTTTTCCCTTCAGATTCTTACATTTTCTTGTCATTCCCTATCAATTTTTTCTTTCTTCTTTCATTGTCTCATCTAGTTGTTATTTTTGCCCATAAATTACATGAGACTTTGAAAATTCAAAGTAATCTTCAAGAAATATATCATACATGCACTTAAATATCAGTTATGTTTCCTGTTCTTCTGATAATGTAGGCAAACAAAATCAGTTTAAAATAGAAAGGGTTTGCTTTGGCTCACAGCCCAAGGGTATTTCCCTGGCCAGAGTGAAGAGGTCATGACAGTGAGATATTTAGATACTCACACTTAAAGGGCAGCGAGGGATAAACGTTAATGCTTAGCTACTGTGGAAGCTGATCCCCGGAGTATGATGGCTCTTTTCACCTCTATTAATCCCATGCAAAAACTACCTTACAACTGTGTCCAGCTAATCTGATACCAGTACTCCCTTAATTCTAAAGCTGTTACATGGACCATCAAGATTTATCATTACAATTCACTTACATAACATTTGCATCTGATTGACTTTTCTTTAAAATGAGTAAATGCTTTTTATAGATATATTTTATTGAGGAACCAAAATAAATTCATTCCATCTATGGACCCCTAATAATTTACTTTTCACTTTGTAACAATTTTAGTAAGTCAATCCTTCTAAACTGTTGCATTCAGTACTAGAAATATGCGTAGTTATTTTTATTTAGTAGAAATGAGAAATAAGATCTTATTATACTATTATACATATACATATGTTATACTATGGAATTCTGTGTGACTTTTCAACTCTTTCTGGGACTAGATAGAAGGGATTGAAATTGTGGGAAACAGATGAATTAGATACTGGTTTAATTCCAAGATATAAGACTTTCAATTTACTATATCTATTTCCTTTATAACCTAAATTCTACAGGTGTTGTCATGATTCATTAAATCATTTACACAAGGAGCATGATTACTCAGTAAATTACTTTAACATGAGGGCTAATAATATCTAAATATGTTTATAAATTGTCAGTCACTTTCTGTTTTATTAAATTAAGTCCCTCACAGTATAAACATGTAGAGGGGGCTATTATGTTACCTATGAAATGCATATTGCTTTTTCCTAGTACAGATATTTTTCCCCAAATCTCCTCACCCACGTGATCCTCTCTGTTGCTATTGTTTCATTTTTGTTTCCTTTGAGTCATAGCCTCATTCTGTAGCCCAGGCTAACCCAGAATTCACCTTGTAGTCCTGGATAACCTAAGAAACTAATAGTCATTTTTTTGTCCTCAAACGATGAGATCATAGGGATGAAAACAAGGACTTCTGGCATATTAGATAGAGCCTGTGTTACTGAGCTACTTCTCAGGACTAGATTGAAATTCTTGATAGAAACTTCAGCCAGAGAAATGGGGAAGGATTTTGGAAATTTTAGGTCATAGTTTTACCGACAAAAACTCAACTTCTTGCTAAAACCTCATGCCAATCCATCATTTCACTGTTATATTTGAAGACATTCTGAATTGCAGTAACAGTGGTCGGACAGAAGGGGAGAGGACAGAAAGAGAGGTCTTGATGAGGGAACTGTTTGGGGGTTAGGAAGAAACTTGGTACCAGGGAAATTCCCACAAGGATGACCCCTGGTGATATTTAGCAGTAATGGAGAGAGTGCCGGAACTGGCCATCACCTGTAATCAGATTGGTGAATACCCTAACTGTCATCAGAGAGCCTTCATCAAGAGACTGATGGAAACAAAGGCAGAGATCCACATTCAAGCACTGGGCTGAGTTCCAGGAATCCTGCTGAAGAGAGGCAGAAATGATTGTATGAGCAGCTGAGCGGCGCGGGGGTGGGGTGGGGTGGGGAGGGTGGGGGTGATGTCATGGTTATACAAGGGGAACTCATAGAGACAGTGACCTGAGATCATGGAAGCTCACAGATTCTGGACCGACAGTTAGGGAGCCTACATGGGACTGACCAAGACCCTCTACAAATGTGTGATCATTGTGTAGCTTGGTCTGTCTGTGGGATTCCTAGACGTGGGAATCAGGACCTGTCCCTAATGCTTGAGCTGGTTTTTGGGAACCTATTCCCCATACTGGGTTGCCTTGCCCATCCTTAATACAACAGGAGGACCTTATTTCTACCTCAACTTGATGTTCCATGCTTTACTGACACCCATGGGAGGCCTGCCCCTTTCTGAACAAGAATAGAGGAGGAGGAGATGGTTGCGGGGGAGCAGAGAGTTGTGGGGGCAGGTGGAGAGGAGGGAGGTGAAACTGCAACGGGAATGTAAGAGAAATGAAAAAAAATTGATTAATAAAAAACAGTTACCTTTGATAGTAGAATCATACATGAAAATGCTCTATGGATTTCCTGTAAGGAATAGGTAAGAGAAGGCCGTCACCACTTGTTATGGTTTTTTTGTCAATATTACATTGATTCAGGACAATCTTGCGCTCACATCTAGGAAGAACATAGTGTTCAATTCTTCTAGTGATTCAATTGATAATGTCTTAAAGAAAATAAAAGATCTGAGGATACATAGAGTGGAAGTATCAGTGAACCCATGATGAACATTAACATGATACAGAATGTGAAATTTAATTCTATAGACAAGGTAGACATAGCGAGAAAGCTTGTAAAGTTTCACCAAAATCTGAACCATTTCCCCAACTCCAACTTTATTGTTTTAATTACTATACCATGTCAGTGTAAATGTTATCACAAGGGTGAGCTGGATGAAAATAATGTGTTCATATATAAGGATGGTGACTTTTTATGCAAGTATAAACTTATTTCAAAGTAACATGTTAATATAACAGGGCTGGCGATATTGTTCAGTAGGCAATGTGCTTTCTGTGAAAAATGAGGATCTGAGTACAGAACCCATTTAAAAGTACAGTATCCATTTAAAAGCTTGGCATAGAAATACCCATCTACACAACCAACTCTGGGAAGGAGGAGGCAAAAACATATCTAAATGTGCTTAGCCAAACGATGTATACAAATCAGTGAGTTCAAGGTTCAATGAGAGACAATGTCTCAAAAAATAATACAGTGAGCAATCAGGAAAGACACTCAACATTGACCTCAGGTATCACTCTGTATGCTTATGTGTGTCCATATATATGCATGCACATGATCACACACAGAAATATATTAACCATGTATGTACACATGTACACATACAATAGATAAAGAACATTAATTATAGTAACGTTTTATTTTTTGAGTGTTTCTTGCCTTCATATTTCAGGCCAGGATATAATCATTGGAGTTTCTTACTAATCTCCTCCAGTTCTCCTGACTACTGTAACTTTTTTATGATGTATAGTAAACCCTTATTACCTTTCATAGTTAGAAAATTCTAGACTACTAACAGATCAAGATAGGTACATTTAACATGTCAAAACTGGTTTTAACTATTATATTAAAAATGGGAATCGAGAATTGTTACTCTGATCTAATTTAAATAAAGCTATAAGGATTTGATGGAAATAAACTAATTCTCCTGCTATATACTCTCAGTGTAGAAAAAGAATGAAACAATATTAAAATAGGTGGAAATAACATTTCAGCCCAGTTCTCTAATAAAATCTATGTGATCAATCATCTAATAACTACTCTCCTAGATCTTATAGCATATACTTGCTATTGATATAATATACCAAACTATAATTAGTTCTTGATATTAATATAAAATACAATTTCTAAGGATATAGCATGTAACATTTTCTGAAAAAGTCTTATTCAAAGTGACACACTGAAATATTTTTCTCCAAAAATGATTGGCAATGAAACTCATTTCAAATCTGATTAGCTATGTAAATACAGTTGCAAAGGACCTTGGTAATTCCCTTATGTAAAAAAAATGTATATTAATAATGTAGCTAATGATTATGCATATCTAGCATGTTATTACAATTCAATCAAATTATATGTAACAAGATATGAATCCATCATCAACATAGCTTGAATAAATGTTCCCTAAGGTCAATGTCTTCAAGGTTTCCTAACTGTCCCAAAGATTGATGTGGTGGAAACATTCAGAACTAGGAAGTTATATATTTGGGGAAATTGCTTTTTAACAGATATTTGAACATTGATTATCTTTCTTTTGAGTTTTGGATGGCATGAGATTGACAACTTTCTCAGCTATAGAGTCCTACCAAATTGTTCTGCCTCACCTTAGACCCAAAGTAAAGGGCACACATAAATGGAAGTTGAAACCACTGTTTTAAAAGACAAGAGAAAGAAATACAGTTTCCATTTATGTCCTGAAAGCTACCAAACATAACAAGTTGTGTAATTTAATTCCCAGCTTATTCTATCAATAAATGTTTATCACCATAGCACTCCCTGGGGTTATCATCACAACTGTCTTTATTTTTAGAAGTACAATAAGATAAAAGAAGTCCTTGGAAGTTCACAGGACTTGACTAGTGGAAGGTAGTAGGTGGATCTACTTAGCTATGTAGCTAATAATATAAAAGTTAGGTATATTCCTGGGGGTATATGTTTGTTTATACTTTAAGAGACTTTCACAAGAGCTCTTTTTCTCTGTTCATATTTACTTATTTTGTTTTGGATACATCTCAACCACAGTTTCCCCTCCCTCAACTCCCTCCAGTATTTCCCCTCTCCCAGAATGACTCTTCCTCCATTTCTCTTTGGAAAAGAGCTGGTCACTAAGGGATATCCACTGAACACAGTATAATGAGATACAATGAGATAGACACAAACACCCATATCAAGGCTTGTGAGGAACCTAGTAGCAGGAAAAGGTCCCAAGAGCAGACAAATGAGTCACAAGACACCCCCTTCCCCATTCTTAAGAGTATTTTTATCATATTCATTCTTTTCCCCCAATGTTTCCCAGATTTTCCAACCTACCAAGATATTGAAATTCATATTCTTTCTTACTCTTTAAAAACAAAGAAAAACAGAAATAAAAGTCAAACACAGAAAAAACATGGTGTCCTATGCATACTGACCCACAACTCTGGGATGTAACTGTTCTGGAGTCTAGTTGACACATCGAGTGTTGCTCCATTGGAAAAAACTGACTTTCTCTCATCAGACAGCTATCAATTGCAAAAATTCTGGTTGGCTATGGTTAGGACTTTATGTTCCCTTCCTCTTTACGTTATTTTGCGACATGAACTTATGCAGGCCATGTGTATGCTGTTAGTCTCCATTAGCTCATGTGTGCAATGGTCCTTTTGTGCTTGAAAAAAAATTTTTCCTGGGAGGCATAGTTTCCACCATCTCTGACACTTGCACTCTTTCTGTGCCTTCTACATAGATCCCTGGGCCTTGAGGGGAGAGGTTAAATGAAGACAGTCAATTTAGAATTGAGTGCTACACGGTCTCGCACATTCTGAAAATTGTCCATTTTTAGGTATCATTGTTAACTACCATCTATTGAAAAAAGGTATATTTCTTCTGAGGGCTGAGGGAAACATTGTTCTTATGTAGATGTATCCTTAATGACTGGACTCTGGAATTCTGCATTTGGTTTAGGTTTTCAGTATGGTGTCCCTTTTGTCATGCATTTCTTAAGTCCAATTAAAGACCTGTGGGTTACTGCCAAGGCATGTGGTCCTACTGCACCTTTAATGATGCTGTACCATGCTGCTTATTGCTGTGCTCCACAGGAATCACAGATGGCTCAGACCATTGATTGCCCCCCTCACTGGGGAGTTTTCATAATGCTACAAACACTCCTGTGCCAAAGACACAAAGAATATTATGGAAGAGGCGTAGAAAGATAGTAAGAGTCAGATCAGGGTGTTTTCTGTGAGATTGTGTCTCATAGTAACACCAGAAAATACACCCCAAAAAGTTTTACCAGCATGACTGATCACATGTGAGCTGTAAAAGGGGGACACCAACGGACATGCCAACATGATGAGGAAAAAACCTTGAGACCTGCACAAGGAACTACAGGAAACACTAAGAGTAGGAGGAAAAGTCTTCCCAAGGCAAGAGCATACCAATTGTTTATATATATATATATACATATATATATACAGACAAAAACAGTTAATGAAAAAGTGGTCAAGGACTTTAAAGAAAGCAAGAAAGATGATATATGGGAAGGTTTGGAGGAAAGAGGGATGGCAAAATTACATTATAATCTCAATAATTAAAAAAGTTAATAAATTATGGCTGTTAATAGCAGAGAATAGCAGTCTATAAAACTTTTACACTTTAAGTGTGTGAATTTTATGGCATGTAAATTAATTTAATGAAACTGTTTAAAAGAAAAGAAAAACACAGCCCTCCTATTTACCTATTGTAGCTTGATTACTATTTACTTAATAGCTAATATCCACTTACAAATGAATCAATGCAATATGTGTCTTTCTAGGTCTGTGTTACATCACTCAGGATGAAATTTTCTAGTTCCATCCATTTTCTGTAAATTTCATAATATCTTTTTAACAACTAATACTCCAGTTTGTAAATGGAGCATAATTTATTTATCTATTCTTCAGTAGAGGTACATATATGTTGACTCTAGTTTCTAGCTATTATAACACAGCATCAGTGAAGTAGGTTGAGCAAATATCTTGTAAGATGAAAAGTTCTTTGGGTATATGCCCAAGAGTGGTATAGCTGGGTCTTGAATTAGATAGAGTCCTGATTTTCTGAGGAATCACCATATTGATTTCCATATTGGCTGTACAAGTTTGCACTCCCACCAGCAAAGGAGTAGTGTTCCCCTTGCTCCACATTTTTGCCAGCATGAGCTTTTTCTGTTACTGATCTCAATCATTCTGACAGATGTAAGATGGAATCTTTAAGTACTTTTGATTTGCATTTTCTTGATAGTTAAAGATGTTGAACATTTCCTTAACTATTTCTCAGTGATTTGAAATTCCCCTATTGAAAATTCAATGTTTTAAATTTCAATATTTTAAATCTGTACTCCATTTTTTAAATTCAATTAGTTTTTGGATATCTAGTTTCTTGAGTCATTAAAGATTTGGATATTAGTCCTCAATCAGGTGTGGAGTTAGTAAAAATCTTTTTCCATTCTGGATGAAACCACTTTGTCCAATTGATGATGTTCTTTGCCTTTGAAAAGCTTTTCAGAATCATGAGGTCCCATTTATTAATTTTTTTTTTTTTATCTTAGTGCCTGTACTAGAGATGTTCTGTTTAGAAAGTCATCTCTCAAGGCTATTCTCCACTTCTATCTGGTTCAGTGTCCTGGTTTTAAGTTGAGATCTTTGATCCATTTGGACTTAAGTTTGGTACCATGTTACAAATATGCATCTATTTCTATTCTTTGACATGCTGACAATCAATTTGACCAGCAACATTTGTTGAAGATTCTGACTTTTTTTCAGTGTGTATTTCTTTCTTCTTCTTGAAAATAGGCTGTGCGCAGGTATATGGATTTATGTCTGTGTCTTATGTCAACTGTTTTTAAGCCAATACCATGTGTTTTTTATAGCTACAGCTGTGTAGTACACCTTGAAATCAGGGATGGTGAAACCTCAAGAAGTTTTTTTTAAATTATTTTTATTTTTTTAATTTTTTTAGCTTTTCTGGATTTTTTCTTTTTCCATATGAAGTTGAGAATTGTCCTTTCAAGGTCTGTGAAGAATAATGTAGGAATTTTGATGGGGATTGCATTGTATCTGCAGATTGCTTTTGGCAATATGGCCACTTTTACTATGTTAATACTACAGACCCAGGAGCACTGGAAATCTTTCCATCTTCTTTTATCTCCTTCAATTTCTTTCCTCAAAGACTTAAAGCTTCATAACCCATGTCTTTCACTTTCTTGGATAGAGTTACACTAGGATATTTTATATTATTTGATGCTATAGTGAAGGGTGATGTTTCTGGTGTTGTTTGTCAGTTTGGTACTCATATATAGGAGGGACACTGACTTTCTGTCTTTCTTTTTTTTTGTTAATCTTGCATCTAGCCATTTTTCTTAAAGTGTTTATCAGCATCAGGAGTTCTCTAGTAGGCCCTTTAGGTTCACTTTCACATACTATTATATCATCTGCAAATAATGATACTTTGACTTCTTCCTTTCTAAATTGTATCCCCTTGATCTCCTTTGGTTTTCTTATTGCTCTAGATAAAATGTCAAATTCTATATTTATTAGATATGGAGAGAGTGGGCAAGTTTTCCTTGTTCCTGATTTTAGTGGAATTGCTTTGAGTTTTTTTCTATTTAATCTGATGTTGGCTAGAGATTTGCTGTAAACTGCTTTTATTATGTTTAGGTATGTCCCTTATATCCCTCATCTCTCTGGACTTTTACATGAAGGGTTGGCTTTTGTCAAAGGTCTTTCAGAAACTAGTGAGATGATCATATGGATTTTTCTTTCAAATATAGTGGTAGATTATTGTAGATGTAACCGTCTTGTTAAATAAGAAACACAGAGCCAGTTGCAGAGTTAAAAACCAAGAGGTCAGAGCATAGCTGAGAGCCTTACCCTTCACTGTTTCTGCCATCTTTTCTCTCCACAAGAGATCTACTTCTGTGTGTCCTGTCTGTTTTATAGACTTTCTGTTCTGTTTTCCCATTGGTTGTAAACCCAGCCACATGACCTCCTCGTCACTGCCTATCTGTACAGACCTCCAGGTCTTCTCTGGTTGGTATTGAGATTAAAGGCATGTGTCTGTCATGCTGGCTGTGTCCTTGAATACAGAGAGATCTACCGAGCTCTGCCTCCCAAGTGCTGGGATTAAAGGTGTGCACTACCACCACCCAGCTTCTGCTCTGGCTTGCTCTGACCCCAAGGCAACTTTATTAACATACAAATAAAATCACATTTCAATACAAATAAAATATCACTATATTTCCCCTTTTCTATTTTAATAAAAAGAAAAAAAGGAAAAAAGTTATAACTAATATAAGAAAAACTTTATACAAAAGTACAATAACTATATATACCATATATACAAACAATAAATACCTAAACAATGTCTAGTCCATTTGCATTTGACAAATTCAGAGAAAATAATTCCATTATCTATCCTATTTTGGTAAGTCCAAAATGTACCTGATACACTTTCTATCCTAACTTACATTACTAACAGAACTGTCTTATAACGTCTTTCAAATTTATACACTTACAGCTCTTAGTGAGTTTTTCTGAAATCCTTAAAAAAGATAATTATAACTATAACTAACTGATCTTCAACTCTCTCAGAGACCCAAGAAGGAAATAATACTACCTAATAAAAAATAAAAACAGCAACTGCATGCAAGCAGCTTCCATAGTGCTGTGGGATGTTCTGTATGTCAAATGTGTTGCTATTATTGGTTAAAATAAATAAAGTGCTAATTGGCCAGTAGTCAGGCAGGAAGGATAGGGTAGGCAGGACAAGGAGGAGAATTCTGGGATATAAAGGCAGCGAGGGAGATGCTGTCAGCCACTGCCATGACAAGAAAGATGTAAGGTACTGGTAAGCCACGAGTCACGTGGCAAAGTATAGATTAATAGAAATGGGTTAATTTAAGATAAAAGAACTAGATAGCAAGAAGCCTGCCATGGCCATACAGTTTGTAAGCAATATAAGTTTCTGTGTGTTTACTTGGTTGGGTCTAAGCGTCTGGCGGGTGAGAGAGATTTGTCCTGACTATGGGCGAGGCAGGAAAACTCTAAGGACAGGTTATATTTGCTATTTTTCATGTGTTGAACCATCCCTGCATCTCTGGAATGAAGCATCTTGATCATGGTAGATGATATTTTTGATGTGTTCTTGGATTAGGTTTGCAAGTATTTTATTACACATTTTTACATTTATGTTCATAAAGGAAATTGTTTAGTAATCCTCTTACTTTTTAGCGCTTTATGTGGTTTTCATTTGAGGGTAACTGTGGTTAGAAAATTTTTCTCCTATAATTTTGTTGAAGTTTTTTTCTAGGTCTTTGAGCTGGGAGTCTTCTCCTTTTTTTTAAATTTGTATTATCCTTAGGTTTGGTTGCTTCATAGTGTTCATATTTGGCTTTCTTTAAGGGATTTATTCATTTCGTCCAGTTGTTTGTGTTCTCCTGGATTTCTTTAGGGTATTTTTTTTCATCTTTAAGAACTTCTATCATCTTCATATAGTTCATTTTAAGGTCTGTTTCTTGTGCTTTAGCTCTGTGGGAATATTCAGGGCCTGCTGTGGTAGGATAGCTGGCCTCTGGTTGAAGACATATTCCCTTATATATATCTGATTGTATGCTGTGGATATCGCTCTGTGTAAATAAAGTTCTGATTGGCCAGTGGCCAGGCAGGAAGTATAGGCGGGACAAGAGAGAAGAGAATTCGGGGAAGTAGAAGGATGGGAGAGACACTGCCAGCTGCCGCCATGAAAAGCAACATGTAAAGACACCGGTAAGCCACAAGCCATGTGGCAAAGTATAGACTAACAGAAATGGGTTAACTTAAGAGAGAAGAAGTAGATAACAAGCAGCCTGCCACGGCCATACAGTTTCTAAACAATGTAAGTTTCTGTGTACTTTCTTGATTGGGTCTGAGCGACTGTGGGACTGGCGGGTAAGAGAGATTTGTCCTGACTGGGCCAGGCAGGAAAACTCTAACTACAATTGTATTCTTAAGATGGCATCTAGGCATCTGGGGTTGGGATTATTATTGGTTTAACCACTGCTTTCTGGGTTTGTCTTTGTTGGGTGGGTGTTTTGTTCCCTGATTTCTGTTTCCTCTCTAGATGTTTGGAGGGTATGTTGCCTTTTTTAGTGTCCTGCTTGACAGGTATGTTCACAGGGAATGCTTGCTGGTGTTGGAAAATGGGGGAAATGGGAGGCCAAGGGATGATCTGTGGCATCCGTAGAAAGTGTAGACAAGGGGGAAAGTAGGCTGCCACTCGTGTTCTTGTTGCAGTATTAGTGATGACCCTGATGGTTGTTTCTGGGAGACCAGAGAGAGTAGAAAATGGCAGGTAGCATACTTGATCTTCTGGAAGCCATGACCTGTGGTTGTGCAGCAGATGTCTGCCCAAATTGAGGCTTGGAATCCAGTATTGTGGAAAGGAAGGCAGGGAGGAGATGGTCCTTTTGATTCCACAGGAGGTGTGAACACGGTGGAGGGTATTCTGCAGCTGGTGTTCTTCTTTAGGGCTAGAGAAGATCCTGAGATTGGGGTCTGGTCTTCTAGTAAGTGTGGCCTCTAGCTTTCAATTTTTATTGCTATTAAATGCAAAGGACAACAATTTGTTATTGTTGTTTGGTTGGTTTTTATTGTTTTGTAGTTTGCTTTTGTTTTTTGAGACAGGGTTTCTCTGTGAAACAGTCATAACTGTCCTGGAATTCATTCTGTAGACCAGGATATCCTCGAACTCACAGAGATCCACCTACCTATGCCTCCCCAGTGCTAGGATTAAAGGTGTGTGCCATCACCACCTCACTCCCCTCTGAGAAGTGATTTCTTTAAAACTTTAACACTTTGCAATTTTTGTCTATTTGAATGTCTAATGTGAGTTCATGAAATATAATTAGCTTCTTGTAGATTAATTAGTTTAGTTTTGTCTCCTTTGAAATGTTAGCTGAATTCAATGTTCTAGTCCTTGATTATTTTGACTTAGTGAGACATACAGACAATGAATTCCTATTCCTAGGAAGGAAAGAGAGATACATGGTGTTTCCACCTAGAGATAGAAGCAGAAACATGCAGTCATAACTGCTTCCTCTAAGTAGAGGTCAGCCTATCAAGCTTTAATTTGTTTTACTTATTTAACAAAACACTTTTTATAGTTTTGAAATATTGCATATTTCTTGGTTCTAAACAGAGATATTAAGCAAATTGTAAGAACCAAAATTTACAACAGAAAAATAAAGCAGTGTCAAATATGAAGGAAAAATAAAACAATCCGAAACAGCACCATTTATCATATAATCATTTGATAATTTAGGGAAAATGGATGTAATGCGAATCTGGAAATCCTGCATAAAGTCATGAAGATTATACTACAAAACAGCATTGTGAGCTCTTTTCTTGTGTTAGTTCATTTAAACACTACTATCTCTGTTCAATACCCATTTTGTGGTAGAGAAAATTGAAGCAGAAAATATATAAAATTTCTTAAGTCACACAGATAATAAAGAAATATTTTATTATGCAAAATCAACTAATCTGAGTCAAATATACATTTCCTTCTCCATTATTGTATATTTCACTATCCTTACAGTTAATTGAACAATTGCTTAGCCCTTATAAAAAAGATGGCTCATTAACAAAAGTATGTACACTAAATATTCTCTGCTATAATGGTTATGATGCTAGTTTAAAGGAATAAAAAGTCATTTTTCTTTACCAAATTACAGAGGAAAAAATTGTTTTATCCAATAGAATCTCATTAGGGACAGGCCACATCCTCTGCAGTAATGGTGAATACAAAACAAATCAAACTCAGTGGTATTTTGGTAGACTTTTAATCTCATATTGATTAGTTTGGGCATTTTTTGTCTTATTATACATTTGCTTGTATTTTATGGTTTCCAATTTTGTGTTTTGTGTGGATTTTAATGTGTGTGTGTGTGTGTGTGTGTCTGTTTATGTCTGTTTAACAAAAATTAAAGAAAAGGTGGCAATGAATTTGAGAGGCAGCAAAGAGAGTAATATGAAAAAGGTTGGGCAGTGTAAAGTAAGTGAGGGAACAATGTCATTATACAAAGTAAAGTCTATATTATTGTTCTTAACCATCTAAAACTAAAACAGAGTTTTTAACATGGTGAGTGTTGCTATTCCATACATAATAACAGTTATTCTACACTTAGAATCTGTGGAGAGAATAATCTTACCTGTTATCATGAGATACAAAATAATACGGATTGTGTGCAGAGATGGATTTATGTTAGCTTGACAGCAGTAATCACTTAATAATGTATATGTATCTCAAAACACCAGATTCCACATTTTCATCTCTTTTTACTTAGCATTTTAAATGTACCTTTTTGTGTGTATGTGTGTGTTGTATATTACGTACTCTAGATATTTATTCAGGTCTCAAATAGAAAACTGAACTGTAAGCATTTCCATAGGTTTTATTTTACTTTAATAATATGGACATTTATTTAAAAGACATTTTTCCCTAGTAAGTTGCCTTTATTCCCTGGAAGAGGAAGCAGAAATGTCATGTGAATAAAACTCTTAACCATTTACCATTTTTCCAATTCCCATTCATATTTTTAGTATAATGATTCTTTTTATGTGTACATCTGCTTCCTTCCTTGTTTATAATTATGATGTTGGATTTTTGGAGGAGCATGTAACTTCATTCTACCCAAGCCATTTGCAACCTCTAGGCAAAACCTAGCTACAAATCCTTTCTTCTGCCCAATCTACTGTTTCCATATTAGATTCACACCTAACAAATTAAGTCCACATGCTCACATCGCATCTCAAGATCGGTTGAATAATGGCCAAGAAAATACAAACATAAAACTTATGTAAACGATGAACACAATCAAGGACTTGAGAATCAGTTCAGTAAGGAGAAATATCCATGAGAACTTAAGCTGAAATGAATATGAATTGAAAAAAAACCCAACAACTTAACTAGAAAACTCAAAGTAAAGCCTTAGAAACAGAATGAACCAAGCATAATAGAAAATCTCAGGTCTCCAGGATAAAATAAAATGCTTACAACGAATAAGCAAGGACTACCAACCGTTTTCTGTTTGTTTGTTTGTTTTTTAAACACAGAAAAGTAATTATCAGGAAATGTAGGACTCCATGAGAACAAACCAACAAGTCTTCAGTTACAGGCATTGGTGAGATGGACGAATCCCAAGTCAATGTCATGGACTAGATATCCAACAAGTTCACAGAGGAACACTTCCATAACCAAGGAAAGAAACACCTATACAGATATAGGAAAGACACAGAATGACAAAGAGAGATGATCAGAAAGAGATAAAAAGATTTAAACTTCATTCTGATCAAAGGGACAGTTAACCGAGAAGGTATACCAATCTTAAACATATATGCCCCCAAATTTGGGTCTTCCCATAGGACAAATTCAAATTGGTCTTAATAATAAAAACCTGGAGCCAAATAGCAGGGTAAATGCTGAAAGATCAGAGAGACAAAGGAGCAAGCCACAGTCACCTCTTACCTTGTCAACTCCTCAGCCTGAAAAGGTCAAGCTCCTGTCTCCATCTGCCTTATTACATCCTCTCTCAGCCAAGCCATGTCACTTCCAGTTCCTCCTCCCAAGTGCTGGGATTACATTTGCCTCGGCATGTGCCACCACTGCCTGATCTCTATGCTTAACTAGTAGCTAGCTTCTCCGTCTGATCTCCAGGCAAGCTTTGTTTGTTACAGCACAAACAAAATAGCACCACATTGCCCTATTTAATAAAAAATGTATTGCTAGATTTAAATACATTGATTATCACCAATTAAAAATTATTATATTATTTCATTATCCTCTTTCTCAATTAGACATGTAATCTGTACAGAAATTTTAAAAAAAATCAATATTGATACACATAAAATGTACTTAAGAGATATCTATGGGTTATTCCAACAAAATACTGAATACTTCACATTATATTCGGTAGCACATAAACACTTCATGTGTTGTGATATTTCATTTGTACTGAAATGTGATTTTATTTGTATGTTAATAAATAAAGTTGCCTGGGGGTCAGAGCTAATAGCAAGCCATAGCAGAAGCTGGGTGGTGGTGGCGCACACCTTTAATCCCAATTGCATGACAGGCAGATCTCTGTGTGTTCAAGGATACACCCAGCATGGAGACACATGCCTTTAATCTCGATACCAACCATAGAGACCTAGAGGTCTGAATAGAGAGGCGATGATGAGGAGGTCATGTGGTTAGGTTTACAACCAATAAGAAGGCAGAACAGAAAGTCAATAAAAAGACAGACACAGAGGAAGTAGGCCTCTTTCTGAGGGGAATGATTGCAGTGCCAGTGAAGGGAAAAAAGGTTTTATAGTATCAGTTCTTAACTACTGCTCTGACCTCTTGGGTTTTTAACTCTGCATTTGGCTCTGTGTTTCTTTTTTTTTTTTTTCTTTTTGTATGTGGAGCTGAGGATCGAACCCAGGACCTTGCGCTTGCTAGGCAAGCACTCTACCACTGAGGTAAATCCCCAACCCCATCTGTGTTTCTTATTTAATAAGACTGCTACATCTACAAAAAAAAAGACTGAAAACTGGAACACAAAACAAATCTTTATGAATATAAAAAGTTTGAAATCATCCATTGTATCTTACCTGAGTACATTGCAACAGAAATTAATATTTAAAAAAAGCCCAAATATCTAGTAAATAAACAAACAAATGATTATGGAAATCATTATTCTATGACAAATAAGTCAGTCAAAGAAGCAATAACAAGAGATAGTTGATGTTTCCTGTAACTAAATGAAAACATAAAACAACACAACAGGCCAGGCAGTGGTAACACACGCCTTTAATCTCAGCACTTGGGAGGCAGAGTCAGGCAGAGTTTGAGGCCACCTTAGTCTACAGAGAGAGTTCCAGGACAGGCCCCAAAGCTACACAGAGAACCCCTGTCTCAAAACAACAACAACAACAACAAAACACAACAGAACTACTAAGATACATTGAATGCAACAAGAGAAATTTATAGCATTAAGTATCTACATTTAAAAATCAGAAATAACACAAATAAATTGTTTAATGATACAAGGAAAAATTGTAAAATTTAGAACAAACAAAACCAAACCCTGTAGATGACATGAAACAATAAAAGTTGGTGAAATAGAAACAATGATTTTTTTTTAATATCAATGAATCTAAGATATGGTTTGTTCAGAAGATAATAATCTTAGCAGATCCTTGGCTCAAGCTAACCAAAAGAAAGAGAGGATACCAATGAACAGAATCAGAAATAAGGAGGGAAACATTACAACAGACACAAAGAAATGAAGAACAATATAGGGCATTATTTTAAAAAATCTGTACTCGATTAAGCCAGAAAATCTAAAGAAATGTATAAGTTCTCAACTTAGCCAAATTAAACTGAGAATTCAACAACCTAAACAGTCCAATTAAAAATAAATTGAAAGAGTAATAAAAAGAATTTCAGCTAAATAATAATAGTAATAAATAATAATAATAATGCCCAGGGCCAGGCAGATTCACAGCAGAATTCTTCCAGTGTTTCAATGAAGATCTATAGCCAGTATTTCTTAAACTGTTAAAGACAATAGAAAGAAAGAAAAAGCATACTCAAACCCTTGCATGCAGGCAACATCATTATAATAGCAATGCTAGGTAAACTGGCAAAGGTAGATTGTGTCTCCTAGTAACGACAAGGAAGCTATGCCCATGATACGAGGATTACAAAAAATTTTGATCATATCTACTGTAATTTTCCTCTCCAACTTTCCCAAATGCTGCTCACCATTGAAAATTATTCTAATAACTATTTTGGTATTGATTAGAATTTACTGTTTGTTCAGTTCTGATGTATACTCATTTACTAATAACTTTCTTTAAACTAACCTGACTAGCAAAGATCTCAAATATCTGATAATTTAACCACAGGTTTTGCATCTATTATGAGGCTGTCTATCATATCTCAGCATATTGTGCGGTTGTTGAACCATGCCATCCCCTTTTCCATATACTCTGCTTTGCTTATCTGATCATCATACAGTCATAATGTGCCATACTGGTGAAGTAATGAAACATTATTTCTGTCTGTTATGAAAAAGAATCTGGTAAATGGAGTAGAACTGTCAAACACAAACATTCTACCTGTATCCTAATCTTGAATCTGATGTCTTAACACTGGCCAGTCTCTCTGAAAAGTGACTTCATACTTTCCCACAGGAGACCAATGGCTATTTCACTGGTTTCCACCATCAACAAGAGATCATTTATGCATAGGATTTCTCAAATATTATTGAGGATATATTGCCTCTGATTTTGATAAAATGTGCTACATCTTTCTGTGGGGTCTTAGAGTACTTTTTTTGTAAGAATGATTCAGCATTTAGTCTACCATGTTTAAGATACGAACATAAGGGAACAGAATGGTTGAGCTGGAACAGGGATGGAGTGGCAGAGCAATGAATGATATCTTGATAGAGTTTGATATCATGGAGACAGGGAGAAACCTGGTGATATGGAAGTTCCCAGGAATCTACAAGGACGACCCCAGTTTAGACTACTAGCAATAGTGGAGAGGATGCCTGAACTGGCCTACTCTGGTAATCAGAGTATTGGTGAATACCCTGTCATCATAGAACCTTCATCCACTAATTGATGGAGGCAGATGCAGAGATCCACAGCCAAGCACAAGACCAAGCTCCAGGAATCCAGTCGAAGAGAAGAGGGATTCTATAAGTTAGGGGCATCAAGACCATGATGGGGAAATCTACAAAGACAACTGAACCAAGCTAGTGGGAACTCATGAACTTTATACCAACAGCTGTGGAGCCTCCATGGAACTGGACTAGGCCCTCTGCATAAGGGAGATAGTTGTGTACCTTGGTCTGTTTAAGGGGGCCCTGGCAGTGGGATCAGGATATATCTCTGGTGCATGATCTGACTTTTGAAGCCCATTACCTATTGTGGGACACCTTCCACAGCCTTGATGCAGGGGGCAGAGCTTGGACCTGCCTCTACTGAATATACCAAGCTTTGCTGACTCCCCAAAAGTCCTTACCTTTTCAGAGGAAGAGATGGGGGGTGGATTGGGGAGAGGACTCAGGGGGAGTGGGAGGAAAGATGAGAGGGTGATCTGTGGTTGGTATGTAAAATGAATAAAATATTTCTTAATACAGAAATAAGATTTATTGACAAATGCCTGTCTTCAAAATATAATATCTTAAAATAATTTATGTGTAACATCTAAAGAACATATTAATTTTATTATACAATAAAAGGCTTGTGTTAAAGCAAATGGAATCTATGTATAACATATATCAAGAAAATATATTCAAAATAGTTCATATAGATTTATTAAGTACTAGATAATTGTCTTATGACTAGTGCATATAATTTATTGAAGATAATACAAAATGTGTACAATTCAAGAAGATATATAATTATTAGTCTTCAAGTTTAATGATTAAGAATATGTCTTCACAACGAATATGTCCTTTCACAATGTTGACCAATTTTATCATGGTTATATCACATGAAAAAAAAACAATAAAATATGTGGAAAAAAGTAGTACCAGTAATAATTTTGTAAATCTTTGAATTTTACTTTGCTTTTACTGATGGCTTCTCTATTAGTAATACAATCATAGAAAATTTTCATTATGCTACAGAAAACTAAAACTCACAGTAAATACTGTTTTTCAGGAAAACATACACAAATATAAACATCAGTTGAAGTAACAAGAGATACTTTCATTTTCACATTTTATTTATTTTGATGGGAAATTGAAATTCATACACTATGAAAACAAATAACACTGTAAAAAGCATAGTGTGTCTAACATGGAGGATACATTTTTTTTTTTTTTAGCTAAGGATTGAACATAGGGCCTTGCACTTGCTAGACAAGTGCTCTACCACTGAGCTAAATCCTCAACCCTGGAGAGATGGCTCAGCTGTTAAAGGCTAGGCTCATAACCAAAAATATAGGAGGAGACATTTTTAATAGATCAATTTTTAAAAATTTTGATAGCCAATGGTATAAAAATACAGTATGTATTCAAAGATTCAGAACACCTAAATGACAAATGTGTTCAATGCATGAAGCAGTTAATGTTTAATTAGCATTTGTTACTTAAGACTATGAATCAATAATAATTAAATAAGTACTAAAGTAACACACTTGAAATTCAATCCAACTTAACTCATTATTTTGCATAATAGTTGCCATCTTCCTAGTGTCTAAATTCAATTACACATATTCACAAGATGTCTAATACAGCAGGTGTTAAAATTCTAAGCAGATGAACTGCTTCACCATATGAAATGATGTGGGGAGTTTGGAGAATCCATAATAATTGATATACTTAGAGTTCCTAACTAATGCATTTATTAATACATATTAGCCTGCCATATGTGTATTAGTGAATTTATTTTAATTTAAAAATCACAAGACACATACAAGGAAACTTTGTTGCTTACCTGAGCTTCACATCTGAGAGGTCAAATGTAAGAAGGAATTCATGATGTGCAAAGATGTATTGCATGATTGAACCTCTTCCTGTGTGAATGCAAAAAGAAAATCCAAAATGTCAAAATGCATTCCTAATTCTTTTGATGATCTGTTAAGTTTATATCCTTATGATCCCAACTCACAACTTACTGAGTTCTGAGAAATTTACCCATTGAAATGAGCTAATTTGTCGTTGAGTCATATTACATGTCTTGTGAATTTTTTATCCCTGATATTTGTTACTAAAATAAGAAATTCTGTGTACTCTGGTACACATTTTATAGCAGGTTTTTAAATACAAAATAGTTTTGCTAAACAAACACATCTTTTCTTACCATCTGCCTCAGAGTGGACACAAAACATTCATGGCAGGTTGTTAATTGCACTTTCTCACTTCATGAAGAACTGATGTTAATATGATGAAATTATAAAAATATTTTTCCAGTGAAATTACTCAAACACTTACACAACATTTCTGAACTCGATGTTGGAAATATAATGTTTAGAAAACTGTTTTGACACACTATGATCACTATAAACCACAGAGGTTTTGCTACATTACTTTATTCCTAGAATTGCTGTGATCATTTCTATAATTTGGTATTTGTGATATATGTTGAGTGGACAATGAATTTTTTAATACATAAGCATTAATTCTATACTGTCCTATGCTATCTTTCTAGTCAATTTTTAACAAATGGGAGAGCAAACTATTGGAATTGCAGTGATAACTTTCATGTTGGCAGCACGTGGTTACAAAGCCAATCTTTAATTAGATGCTGTTCCAAAAGAAGGAGGTTGAGGAGAGAAGACAACAAAAACCTAAGGATTCTAAGAAACATTAATAATAGTCTATGCTACATAGAGTATAGAATTTGACTAGAACTTTGATGTAGAGAACATCAAAAAAAACAAACTGAGTTTGGGTGCCATTTTATATATTACAAACTTAAGTTTTGCTCATGTTGAATGCTTCGATAATTTTCCTATCATGAAGTGGTCATAGCATAACCAGAGACACTAAGTCACATTCTGCATCATTATATTGCAATATAAACTATTTCCTTAGTTTTGAAAAAAGTAATTAACAATTGTATATTACAATCATTTGTTACTCAGAATTTTTATTTAAAATTATTACAACATATTCTAATTATATGTTACTTCTAATCAGGATTTGTAAACAAGAGTATGAGCACATGAAAACTGTATCTATTATGTAAAACATACTGAACACAATTGTCATTTCAGCATTTTCTCTTAAAGTGCCAAGCAATTTGATTTAATATTAGTTAAGAAAGCAATTACCTTTAATTACCCGTGTAAAAATTAAAAATGTCAAATTTTTGCATCATATTTATGGACTTAGAATTAATATTTGGAGACTAGATATATAAAGAGACAAAATTTATTTCCATTTGGTAACTTTAATTTTTGTAGAAATTATTCTATTTCTTCTAATATATATGTATATATATATATATATATATATATATATATACATATATATATGTAACAAAAATTTACTGAGAAAATTAAGTTTAAAGTTTTGCTGATGAGGAGATAGGGAAGGTGCTGATAATAATGGGCGAAAGTGAACTACTTATCCACTGTTGATAGGGATGTAAATTGTAGTCACTATGGAAATAAGTACCATATTTTCTCAAAAAGTTAAAAATATAATTATCATGTTACTTGGCAACTAATCCTAGGCATATCACCAAAGAACTCCATATCCTTACAGAGAAACCTAGCAAACTATGTTAATTACTACTCTTTTAACAATAACTTGGAAATGAAATCAAGCCAGATGTTCAATAACTGATGTATGCATAACGAAAATTTGGTGGCTATACACAATGGTGCTTGATTCAGCTGTAAACTAGTAACTTTTATATAAATTTTCTTCAGATTTTCCCACGTACACTAAATTAGACATAAAATTTAACCGCAAGGGATGTTTTACTATCATTGCTATCGAACATATATTTGAATGAAAAAAAATCTCCTTTTTTTTTCTGACATTTATACCATGCAAATCATCATGCAATTCACATTTTAGAACACTGTTTTCAAAATTTGAAATAATTAACAAGGATAATTTTTAGTAATATTGATGGAAGGATGACATAAATATTTTAATAAATATGTTTTTAATAATATTTCTAACTTTCCTGAAAAAATAGCTTAAAGGGAGAATGGATATCCATGTTGTTATGTTGGTTAGCGAGATGAGATATACAACATACAATTCACTTCTTAACTATATGCACCTACTTTGCTTAAAACTATTTTTACTTCAAATTTAATTCATATTGAAAATAGATTCTCCTGTTCTTTGAAGAAACTTGGGAAACAATCTGGCTATGTTAAATTTTAATCAACAATTAATGAAAACCTGTTTGGTAACCAAACTAAATGTAAATTACATTACACGAATTTTAAAACAATAATTAAAAAAATCACTCTCAATATTTTAAACCATCAAAGAATATAGCATGGAAGTACTGCTAAATTCATTTTAACTTATACTTTCATATATTGATATTTACTATTGTAGAAGAATATACTATTCTAAACTGAGACATGTTTTTTATATTATTTACCTCAAGCTGAGTTGACTTTCTTGTACATACAGCAAATAAAGCCTCAGTATTATTTCCATCTATCATTTTTCTTCTTTGTTGTACTTAGAGCTAATAACTACTACCCACAACTAAAACATATTACTTGCATATTCTAACTTTAACCAATTATCTTGATGCCTGACTGCTAATGGTATTCCTAAATAACTGCCTTCTGGCTATTGTTTTCCATTAATCTCTGTTTATAATCAATTAAAATTTGCTCACAAATAATGCTTAGTGTTTCAGGTAAAGAAATGAGACATAACTCAAAACATAACCAACTAGCTAAAGTTACTGTACCTACAACAGACAGAGATTAAAAGGTAGTATTCACCTAAGAAAGGGGGGTAGAATTTGACAAGTTTTCTATAACGTGAAGTACTCCTGAACGTTAATTGTATAATTTTACTAGAAGAATGAACTGAATTCAACTTTCCAAAATGAACCTCATAGAAACTTTGGTAAACCAGTGGAGGGGAAATCTCTGAGAAAGAAAATCAAATGGGTCTTGACTTTGCATATAAATTACATCCTAATATCTGCCTGATTTCAAGGCTTCACATGTGCCAAGGAAACTTCAAGCACCCTATTTGTATCCAATAGACATTTTTAGTTAATGTACATATAATTAAATTGAAGTGATACTAATCTAATATGAAAAGTAGAAAATACTGGAATAGGAATTAGGCTATTCAGAAAACTAATTTGATTCTATTCAAGGTCTGCAGGCTACAAACATTTCAAAATTATGTCTTCTAAACTGAATTTGTTTTGTGGGAGTTTTTCTTGTGAGAGTGAGTGTGTGTGTGATGTGGTTGCCCTTGGGCATGTAGAGAGGCCAGAGAAGGATATTAGGAGTCCTGCTCTATCATTCTCTGCCTCATTCCTTTGAGAGTCTGTCTCTGCATCTAGAGTTAGGTTTGCATTTTATATCCAAGTGATCTTCTTGTATCCATTCCTTCCAGTGCTGGGCTATATATTTTGTAGTAAAGTTTAAACAGACTATTTAGGGCCAGTTAATTCTCACTACATTGAATATCATTAGAAAAAAAATCAAATAGTCTAACTGTTATTTTAAATGTAGTTTTAACTGTCAGATATCTTGAAAATATCTCAATTTTTTAGGATATGCAAATTATGTATTGTTGATAGGAGGTGATGTAGGGTTGCATGATCACAATGATCAAGATGAAATCTTTTCACCACTAAGTATCTTTAGGAAGAGAAGAAGGAAAAAGCAAAGGATGAAAAGGAGGAAGAGGGCAAAGATGAGTTACATTATGCAAAACAAGGAAAAAAGTGTATACCCAAAAGTCTACAAAGTAACATTTTCAAAGAGGAATAGATATCTTCATTTGAGTCAGAAAGTAACTGTGAGGTAAAAGGTAAAAGTGTAAATTAATGACATATTATTTGAAGAATTGGAAATCATAATCAATAATTTTGTGAATCTATCCCCAGGGTAGAAGGGTTCCTGAACTGTTTTACTGCAATAAGCCCAATTCCATTTTCTATACAGTGAATTGTCTTTGAAATAATCAGTTTTAGAGTGTCTCATGAAAATTAGAATAAAAGAAAGCATTCATGAGAATATTATTGAGATTTTAATAAATATGAAATATCCAAAACAACACTTTAATTTAATCATTATCTGTATTTTAGTACAATAAAAATAAGGAATATAATAAAGATAATAACTCATTTTATACATTTTTAATATAATAAAAATACGGAATCTAATACAGACCATCTCAAAAAGGATCAGATAGCTCACTTGGCAGAGTGTGAGAAAGAATGTCACAATGAGTTATGATTAACAAGGAGATGAGTTTTTACTGACAGTGAACATCCTGAGAGGTGTTGTCTCTCTATGCTACCTTTGAGATTCTATGCCTTACTGTACTGAATAAAGTAGCTTGATGAATCACTGTCATATCCTTGTCATATTCCTTTGATTATTGTCAATCATGATCAATATCTTTATGCTTTTTATTCTAACATGTATTTGGAAACACCTCAAATATAGTAAGTTCTGATGAAATATACAAGTCCAGTGGAGTGTGGTAATGTGTGTTATGTGTTTATAATAACAAGCATGTGCACATTTAGGAGATAATATCAGAACAGTGGACTAATCTATAGCAATATTACTGAGCTTCCATTGCTCTCCTGTAATCATGTTTGTTTTCAATGGAAGCATTAGTAAATATGTATGTAGTTCAAGATAATAAAATTATAGTCCTGTATTTCAGCATCTTGTATTATTTAAATGAATTCAAGTAATATGTGCTTTGACTATGAAATACAAAGTTAGAAAGTATTAGTCCTAAATTAACTAATACACATAAATGTTTTATGTGCTGTCTACAATATATCATCTTTCTTCTACATCTTATAAAACACATATTATATTTTTAATATAAAAAAAAATTTTTTCTTCAGAAAGAATTACCTGAATTTCAGATTTGATGATAGGGACAGAAAAACTCAATTATAGTACACATTCATTGTCTTTCACCGACAATAAGACAATCCATTTTTGTTCATCATTAAAATAATTACTATAATTTTAGGTTATGTCTCATAGGCTATTTGGATTCCTCTTCCCTGCCCAATGTACCAATTCACCAGTGTAGAAATATTGAGCATTTCTGTTCAATGTAACTACCTAACTCACAGCTTCTTTCTTTCTTTTACATAACAACAGCAGTTTTCCCTTCTTCCTCTCCTCTCATTCCCTCCCCCCAGCTCCTTTCTATCACCACTCTCCCCATCCACTCCTCAGAAATGATAAGACCTTCCATGAGATTCAACGAAGCATGGCATGTCAAGTTAAGGCAGTACCAAGCTCCTCCCCTCTGCATCGAAACTGAGTGAGACATTCCGCCATAGGGAATAGGTTCCAAAGAGTCAACTTGTACATCAGGGTTTGATCTTGGTCCCACTGCTAGTGGCCCCATAAATGAACCAAGCTACACAACTGTCTCTGACATGCAGAGGGCATAGGCTGGTCCCATGCAGACTCTCTACCTGTTGGTCTAGAGTCCATGAGTTCCCACAAACTCAGGTCAGCTGTCTCTGTGGGTTTCCCCATCATGATCCTGACCACCCTTGCTTATATAATCCCTACTCCATCTTTTCACTTGGTCTTCCAGAGCTTAGCCAGGGCCTTGCTGTGGATCTCTGCATCTGCTCCCATCATTTACTGGATGAAGGTTCTTTGATGACAATTAGGGTAGTCACCAATCTGATTACAGAAGAAGGCAAGATGAGGCACCCTCTCCAGTATTGCTAGGAATCTTAGCTGAGGTTATCTTTGTAGATTCATGGGAGTTTCTCTGTCACAAAGTTTTTCCCTAATCCCATAATGGCTCTCTCTATCAAGATATCTCTTTTGTTGTTCTCCTTTCCTATCCCTCCCTCTACTCAGCCATCTAGATCTCTTATGGTTCCATCCCCCATGCCCTCCACCTTTCTGGTTCCTGTAGGCATCCAACGTGCATGAGGCACACACACCTCAATGCAAAGTACCACATAAAATACATATAAATAAATTTTAGTAAAAAAAGATACCACATACTTTTTGTTTTCTACAGGGATAAGGCAGAAATCCATAAAGGAATTTCTCATGCAACAGAATAAAATTTATCAAATGTAAAACTTTATTAAATAAATTAGTGTCCTTGGACACTGGAAGCAACACAATGTCACAATATCTGGCTTATTATTCTTTTTCAGTTGTATAGCATATATAAGATGAGGACACTATATCTCTAGAAATAGCAACCATGCATCCTCTAACTTAAAAAGAAATTAATGTTCTTCATAAGCATCCACAATAAGATTTGTATCTATTAGTCAGAGTGGATAGTGGGAATTGCAGCAATAAAATAAAATAAAAAGTTTTATTAGGTGTTCTCCATTAAGATCCTCTATCACAACTGCCTTCTGCAAAATAAGGGAGTCGGGAAGCAGCTGATGAATGAAATATTAGATCTTGTCAAGTAGTTCCACAACCCAAGTCAAATGACATGTTCTTTATCCAAAACAGTGATTTGAAATACCACGTTTTTATTCCTTAGTGTGGTTGTTACTGTATTGGAGACAGATAAGAGTAAATAACTAAAAGCTTCCCTACCACTATTATTTTTCAAGAAATGTTTCCTGAGATATGAGTGCAGGCTACAGAAGTGATTTATTTCTTCAGCTATATGAAATTGAAATTGTTAAGATTCCCTGAATTTGCAGTAAAGTATGGGATTAGAAAGAGTCCGCCAATGATCTGGGCATTTGTAGAGTATATTTAAAGACTTTCTGTGTTTAAATTATTTTAATTTTCTGTCTTGGTAAGTTTAAAATAAAGTTTAAGAGGATCAAAGTAATTTCCAAGCAAACCTCATTACAAAACAATGTCTACCACCCATTTAAGAATGCTGTAAATTAAGCAATCACCATATAAAAGCCACACTGTCTTAAAGGGAGCCAAGAACCAGTTTGTGTACAAAAGAGCAATATAAATGGCCTGTAACCAAGAGAAGAAATTTAATAAAAAGAATGTACTTGAGAGCCAAAGATAAGATTCTTACAAGTACAGGGGCATTCTAAGCCTTAGCGAGTACAAGGTCAACTTGACATATATAACAAAACCGTGTCTTCAACAAAATCTACCAAAAAGGAATATATAAACATGGCGGAGAAGGTAGATTAGCAGTGAATATTTAAATGTGTTTTATGAATATACTCAAAGAATAAAGGGAAAATATGAACATAATGAAAATGAATAGATTTGTAAAATTTAATTGTATTATCTAAGTATTAAAAACAAAAATCTAAGAGAATATGGACTGAGGTTAACCTCCGTCAAATGATAATGTTGATGATACAAGCCAGAAGTTATTAAATGAAAATCCCAGTGCCAGGTGTGGAATGACTTCTTTCAAGTTGTAGGTGACTGAGTTCTCATAAGCCCACAAAACTGTAATGATCATTGCTGTTGTTCTTGGTTGCCCTCCAGAACTAAATGGTAACTCGCGATTGCTAAGACACTTTAACGTTGTACTCATGAAATGACAGCATTTCTGATCATCTGCACAAGATCTGCACAAGAGTACTGGCAGGCCACATCCCTCTCTAGAGAGTCATTAGCAGTAAATGACTACTACAGAAGGTAGAATCATTTTCTTTAGTGGTACACCTACTAGTTGTTCATGCTTCAATAAATAACCACCAAACCATGACCATGAAGTAACCCTGATTTGCCTCTGCCAGTCTCTGTGTCTTTGTCTGTCTCTCTGTATCTCTCACCTCTCTCTCTCTCTCTCTCTCTCTCTCTCTCTCTCTCTCTCTCTCACACACACACACACACACACACACACACACACACACACACACAGTTATGCATCAATGTAGAATGGAAACTTTCTGTGAAGAGGAGTATCAGTGAAGTGAGGGAGGAGTAAGTTATAAGTATAGAGGGTGTACCTGACATGGAAATGATGGCTGCCATGGACTGTTGAACTATCTAATCTACAGTTCCTTAGTTTAACCTTTTGTCAAATGAGTGTTTTTGTTTTTATTTTTCAAGGGAAAAAATCTATAGACAGAAGCTATGGGCATAAAACGATGACTTTCTCAAAGATATATATATATATCTGCAGATGCATTTGTATCTTGCAGTCTTGCGGTCTTGCATTGATGTTTCATGTGTGTAAATGAGATCTCTGTTTTGGTGGTCAGGCTCAAACTCCTTTGTATTTACAAGTCCTGAAAAGATAATCAGTAATGAGATAACAAGGACAGTAAAAACCACTATTTTTCTAAATCCTCTAAAAGCAAATAACTATATATAAACATTTTCATGTCAATCAACCAATTATGTTGAATTTTATAACAATTAATTCAATTACATATCAATCAATTCAATTATGTTGAATTCTCATAAAACTGTGAAACACTTATGTGATTAGAATTGTTTAGTCTCAGAGAATAGAACTATATGAAGGTCAACTTATGTTTTAAGAGATCTGAATATGAAAGTTCAAAAGCAGAAAGAAAAGAAAGAGCTAAATATTTGCTCATGAGTTTTTATTTTCAAGTCACTGAAATCCACATGAGAAAATTTATTTTATTTTCAAAGAAAATTAAGTACTTAAAATATTTTGGTGTGGGGGGATTGTTGTTTGCTGATTTTGATATGTTGAATTAGTTAGTCTGAAGGGACTGAAATCCACTTAGACTAATTTCTTTTTTATTTCCTTTTATTAAGAGAATTTCTATTCATTTTACATATCAATTACTTTTTTAATTAAATATTTACGATGATTTTTAAAGAAGAGGAAAAAATAAAGGATAAGAAATATCTGTTTAAAAAGACAAAAATAGACAAAATTCTAAAAAAATTAAATCCATAGCATTTGCATTGTGAGTTTGAGCAAGTGACATTATCTTCATTGGAAAGACATAGTACACTCTACCTGTCAACAGCTAAAGCCCACACGGCTTGATTGATCATCCCCCTCCAGGAAGTGGTAGGTAGAAGAATCAGAATTTCCCAGTAACATATAAAATGAACTGTCAAGATTCCCCACAAGAAATGCAAGATTATTTTGTCAAAAGAACTAAAAAGAGTGGCCATACATGGCAACATAATATAATAAATAATCAAACAAACAAAAACCTCAAAATACCTCTTATTGGTATTAAAGATATGAAATATATTTATGTGATGTAGGCAAGTGGCTTTTAAACAGTAATTATCAAATTTTGCTTTCTTGATTTTCATGTTATAAGACAAATACTAGTGTATGGATTTCAGATCAATATTATACTTAACTATAGATGCTGAATATGTGTGTAAATCTTTATAAATTAATAATATGTACTCACATTATTATACAAATGAATTTTTATGAACACACAGCAATCTAAATAATGGAAAGTTTTTATTCTTATATTTGAATATGCTGCTTTCCTGATTATTTATGTTCTTTTGATATGCAATTTCATTATGAAGATACGTACCTCATTGTCTCCTTGATGACTGCATTTCTTAAAACAATAAAAAAAGAAAACATATTTTCTCAATGCTTCCACTTTAAATGCAAGTCATAAATTCACAGTGATAGCTGGAAACAAATGCTCAACATATGCCTCAGACTAGGAGATAATTTTCATCGTTATCAATTAAGGACTCATAGACTGAGTGAAATGGGCATCGGAAGGAGCATGGTCAGAAGCCATGAATCTTAAACTGTAGTAAATACAGCAAAGGGAAGCTTAAGTTGTGATGTGGGTGACATGTTGTTCTCTTACTATCTTAATTTTGACAAAAACGTGTTAAGCAATTATGTCAATATTATTAAAATATAATCTGTTTTCTACATTGTTTCTGACTTTAACTTTTGAGAAATCTAACATTAATATGTAGCCAAATCTCAATATTAATTGTGCCTATATGAATGCATATATACATATATATACACACATATGCAAATATTCTTCAGTGATTAATATATACAAACAATTAAAATTATAGTAATAAAAAACTAGTTAAAAATAAAATTCAATACAGTTATGAAATTGTTGTTAGATATCCCCACAGGAATATAGGATAGAAGAGATTTGGGAAGACCAGTCCATTAGATGGAAAAAAACTTGTACTCATTATTATAATAAAGATTATTAGACTAATTTTACATAGATGTCCATCTGTAAATAATTATATCCATTTAAATAAGGAAATATTATTATATTACAATGTTCATCATTAAAAACTCTATTGTATAAGTAGCCAGCAATTTTTTCAAATTTTTTGAATCCTTAATTGCTGTCATGAATATTTAATGAAAGTTGATCCTGCACCTGTGTTAATGTGTTCTGCAGGGATAGCTCCAGATGTTAATGAATGAAATATTTGACACAGTAAAACTTTGAGTGAGAAAAAAATTTCATAGCAAAAATACAAAATCTTGAAAGAAAGATGTAATCATTTTGGGGGGCAGTTCTTTATCTATAGAAACCATTTTGGAATCACTTTCAAGTGGCTATATGAAGAAATCCATTTGAGGAGTCCTGAAGGGCAAGAGTTCATAGAGGAGAATAGTCTAATTTAATGTAAAAGTTTGGTCCATAGATTTTCAAGTAAAATGAGTTTAAATTATTTCTTAATGTAGTCAAATGAAGCTTTGTGGGATATGGACATATGAAAGGGAAGTAATCCCACTTATAATGTTCTAGAGGAAGCCAGAACAAAGTGGATATATACAAATGATGGAGACTATGAGGTTCACAAGGAGGCAGGGCTCACAGAACTGAAGATAGTTTGCAAGTTCAGCTACATTAGCTCACATTAGGTAGCAGTTAGACAGCCAGAGAAAATAAATCTAAGGAAAGTGAATGTCTCTGTCTATAGTCATTTTTTTATACTTTTATGCTCTTTCATAAAAGTTTTTTCTTCAGAAAGAACTTATTGGGAAAATTCCATTTTTTGAAGTCAGCTTTGAAGTCAGCATTTCTATTAAATAGTCATTATCTGACTCACAGAAGGTATAGTCATGAGGGAGGTACAATGGTTACAGGAGAAATCTTGGCAGAACACAGTTTTGAAGACACAGCTAAACAAATATTCTTGCAGGGTACTTGAGGTGTTACCAAAGCAACCTGACAAACATCTAAGACTTTTAAGATACATCTCACAAAGCAAATGTAAAATCCAAGCATTGCACTACTAGCACAGAATAGAGAGCTCAGACTTTTAATCAAAGGGTATTTCCTTCTTATAACACAGAAGGTATATTGCTTAAGTCTCCATTGTATGGACTAAAGGAAGACATTAAAGAAAGATGGTTGTGGTATAAGTACTAGAGATGTAGAGATTAAGGTTATGAATGGAAATGGAAATATAGATAAGTCAATAGAAATTAATATACTTTGTTGTTTTTAATTTGAGAGAGACATGAGACATGGTTTAAAGAAAGGGTGCAGGATCACACCAAAAGTTAACTACACTTTCACTAATATAAGCAAATAAAAGAACCTAGGTGAATGAAATATTTCATCCATTGGCAAGAGACAGAGTACTTAGTAAATAGTTGTGTACAACAGCCTTAGTTTTTATACTGACAAACATAAAGCTATTTCTGAAACTAATTGGTATATGTTTCTCATTATGAATTAAGCAATTAAGCAAGTAAACAGTGAGAAAAGTATGAGAAGAAACTAAAGTACTATGGTGGGTATACAAAATGCATTTTATCAAAATGATTTGTCAAGCATCAATTTGGATTTCAGTATTTCATTGTTTTGATCAAAATTCTGAATTTTTACTACTTGTTTGAGAATTTTATACAATGTGTTTTGTGTTTTACTAATATACATACACATCTGCCATACTCTTTCAAGATCCACACTTCTTCTTCATCCATCCAACACTTCTCAGTTTACTTATTTAGGTTTTGACAAAATATGATGCGCACCACTCGATGCAAGCTACAAAAGAAAAATTGTAATGAATTCTCTTCATCTATCAGAGATAATATTCCTGATTTTGTGAAGTTAGGGTAAAAGGGAATAGGAAATTCTATGCAAGATGTTGAATGAGTGACTGGCACAGAGAGTCTATATAATAAACATTGTACTTATTTTTAAGGTGCTTTTTACTATCCATTTTGCAATTTATACCTTGACAGACACCACATTGGCCTCCAGTTAGGTAGTTTCAGGTCAAATTCAGCAACGTTAGAAGCAATTTGTAAAAAAAAAAATTTAAAAAAAAAAAAAACTATTCACTCAGTATTTTTCAGAAAGGAGAAATGATGGAGGTGAAATATGCCTCCATAAAACTTATTCACAGATGGAAAGGATGGCAAGGTTGTACCTGAGTCAGCAGGAATTCTTCTGTAAAATGTCAGTGAAGCAGTAACAATAAGAAAAGAATAAAGGCTATATCACACCACACATAACGGAATTTTCCCAAGGGCCTGCCCTGAGAAAATCCCGCCCAAGGTCCTAGGGAATATGCAGCATTTGGTGTGGGGTTATCTGAGGGAAAAGAATCTATATACGTCATGCTCTTTTGTCTGTTTATTCTATTTCTCTATGACAAAATCCTATCTATACAGCTTCACCTCCATCCTCACATACAGCTCCTCTCTGTACCTACTGCCCTGTCGTAGTCCTAACTAAGGTCCTCTGCTTTCGACCTCATCGTCATCTGTTCCTTCATCCTCCATCTTTCTTTCCTTGCTCCTTGATTCTGCTCTGAGAAACTTCGCCTCCTTCTCTTCTCCCTGGCCATGCAGCACTGTTTGCCATCTACAGAAACTGCCTTGTCCTTTCTCTCCTGGCCACACAACTCTGCCAGGAATCCTGTCCCATCCTTCACACCATCTGGATAGACAAAACACCCTATTGTCCTGAGACAATAGCTTTGTGATGCTACTAGCCTGAAGGCAATTGATGCTCTGTGCTTCATTTGCACACACACACACAAAAAAGCTATGCTTCTACAGCCTGCCTCTGTCCTATGCCCTGCAGGGTTGTTACCTAGTGGATCAGAAGTAGGTCTGAGAAGCTTAGACTGTTTGCCATATGGCCTGGTATTATATAGGCACATAAGAATTTCATAGCAGAAGACAGCTGATATATAGCAAAAAGCTAAATAATACCAAAATTTCCTTGAAAATGACTTCCTCTTGAAGGACTCCTTGGTTGGTGAAGGTAAGTATGTCTTATTATATACAGCTGAATTTCTATAATATATTCCTGTAGCTTGCTGCACACACAGCCTGTAATGATTACTAAAACAATCCCCAAACTCTCCAAATATGCACTGAGTTTCTTATGCAAATCAGTAACTGAGTATCCACTGGGTCCTCAATGAACTTTCTATATGTATCTCCTATCACCTACCTATTTATCCCATGCCAGATAGGAACTACATGAGTGACTGACTGCTTGATGAAGTGAATTAATCAGATACAAAGAAAATCAATATTCACCTGAGTAGAACACAGAATGATGCATTCCCTTGATTTTATGCAGTCTGAACATTAATGAATTTTATCTGCCTTTTATTCTCTTGAAACAACATAACAGTTGCTTCTTAGAAATAATACTTTTAACTTTTTCTTTGTAAATTTCATACATATGTACTTGTATGAAACACTCCCCACTCTTAAACTACTCAAGGCACCTGAGTATGTTACTCTTGCAACTTGATGTCTTTCTTTTCTCAGTATTTATACTATTCAAGAAAATTGATTAATTAGTGTAAAATTAAATTCAATAAATATATTTCTTAATATTTCAATTGCTATGATAAAACATCATGACCAAAAGCAGCTACAGGAAGGAAGGGTTTGTTCATTTTACATTTACCGGTAGTGATCCCTGTGAAGGTCATTAAGTTAGAAACTTGGATGTAATGAGTTTTCTCTGTCCTGCCAGCCAGCTCTCAAATAATGACGCCAAGACTTCTTAGTAATTATGAAAACTTAGGCTTGTTCCTAACTAGCTCTTATAACTTAAACTAACCCATATTTTTTATTAATCTACATTCTACCATGTGACTTTTATCTTCATTCCATTCTTCCAGTCCTCTCTGTGTCTGTAAGTTCCACCTATACCTCCTGCCTAATGATCAGACATTTAGCTCTTTAGTAAGCCGATCACAGCAAGCTATCTTCATACAGTGTACAAACATCCCACGACACATGGATGCACACACTGATTCAGGAGCCGTGGAGAAGTGCTGCCTATGGGCTTGCTGCTCATGGGTTGCTCAGTCATCTTAGTGTTGTTTCATTTGTTTGTTTTGACTTTCGTTTCATTTTGTAATTTTTAGGAATTTCTTTTATTTTTGAGATTATCATATAACTACATTTCTTCCTTCCTATTCCTCCCTCTAGACTCTTCAATATCCCCACACACATCCTGTTTTCTCATAGTAACCAGAATCACCAGCTAAGGGCTTGAACCATCACAATGGATGGGCCTGACCAGTTCAATCACTAATCACATCAATCATCAGTAAAGATTTTTTTCTTTACAATAGCACTTCCTTTCGTGTCTGTCACCATATCCAATAGCAATATCACAATATACACCATTCTGATTCTGAACATTTTAAAGTTCCATAGTATTTGCAAACTAAAACTTCTTAAAATTTCAGTCTCTTTAAAACATCTAAAAACACTTGAAAGTTTAAATCCTCTCTAAAATATTCAAACACTTTCTAATACTCCAGATCTCTGAACCATGGGCAACTGTAAAATCAGAAAATGAGTTAGATAATTTCTTGTTTCAGAAAGGAAGACCCAGGGAGATCAAATCAAATGATATCAAAATAAAATTTCCACAGTACAAGGAGTATAGTGCTCTATGCCTAGGACTCACTAATGGTCTGGGGCTCTGAGAAGCCCAGGCTACTTGGTCTGCTTGTATACAATCATGTCTCATAGGCTCAGGCCAGCTCAACTCCAAGCTCTTTCTGGCCTTGGTTGCGGTCTCCTGGAACTGGCATCTCCAAAATGGGTAGGTCTCTACTACACCTGAGTTGCACCTTCATCAATAACGTTTCCTGCCTACCTGCAGAGACTGTAAAGCTGCTACATTGTATTGAAGCTCAGCTTCTTTCCATGGCCATTTCAATGCAAGAGGTTTCACTGCTAATAAGGCTGCACCTTCACCAGTGGTCTCTCCTAACCCTTCACTGTAGCAGGCTTCAGGTGCTCTCCATAACCCCATGATTTTTTCAAAACAAGTATCACATGATCACATGGGTGACTTTTATATAATGCCAAGTTCATTTGCCCAAGGAAGTGTAACCTCAGGACCACAGGGTTTTTTTTTTGTTTGTTTGTTTTTGTTTTTGTTTTTTTTTTTTTTTTTTTGTGTGTGTGTGTGTGTGAGAGAGAGAGAGAGAGAGAGAGAGAGAGAGAGAGAGAGAGAGAGAGAGTGTGTTCACAAGTGCATGCACCTGCGTGCATGCGCTAATTTTGAAGAAACACTTCCCAAAAGATTTACCCTCAGGATGCTGGCTCCTCTTAAGCACGAAAGATTTCTCAGCCCCAGATAACCAATGCCAATTTGCTTAGTAAAACAAAGGTTTTAATTCTGTTGTTCTTTATTCAAAACATTAAATGCCATTAGTCTTTCAGACTTCTCAAACCAGACCCCCATAATCTGCACTGCTATCAGGATTATCTTCTAAGGTCCCACAATAGCTCAGAGCCCTCAATGCCTTTCCCTTCCCATCTCAAAGTTAAAACGCCAACCCAGTTCTTCCCAAATCACATTGTCAGCTACATCACAGCAAAACTGAATGTTCTGGTCACCGTTTCCGCCTGAGTGTTTCTATTGCTGTGGTAAGACATCATAACCAAAAAGCAACTTGGGGAAAGATCATTTCATTCTATTTTTCCAAGTAAATGTCCATCACTGAAGGAAGAGTAGGCAGAAACCTGGAGGCAGGAGCTGATGCAAAAGCCATGGAGGGGTGCTATTTCCTGGCTTGGTCCACATGGCTTGCTCAGCCTGCTTTCTTTTAGCACCCAGGACCACTTCCTGAGAGAGTTTTAACTTCCCCAATGAACTGAGCCCTCACAAATCACTAATTAAGAAAATGCTCCACAGACTTGCCCACAGAACAATATTTGTATGCATTTTCTCAATTGTGATTACATCTTCTCAGATATGTCTGTATTTGGGTAACATCCATAAAAACAAACCAGCATATTATATTTATTGTTTTTAGATGTTGGCATATGTACTCTATCTCTATGTATGTTTATACTACAAGGACAAACACATCTGTCAAATTCTTAATTGTATCTTAATTTTGATCTAAGTCTAGGGTGTTTATCTTAATTTTGAAATATGAATTTTCATTGCATGATAACTCAAAATTAATGAATATGATGAGCTACTGTATGAAAGCTATATGCCTTATTTTACCTTGCAGTTTTATAAATCTTAGCTTTTAGTATTTGTGGAGGGCCACAAAAGTTTCCTAATGAGATGTGAGCTTCCTTTACCCAGCAGAGCTGCTACATTAGAAGATGGCTTGACCATGTGCATGGTTACTAGGTGATTGGAAGGGTCAGCACTTGGCAGTGCTGGGAGTGGACTTTTGCTCCACCCCTTGGCATTCCTATAAAAGCCCTTTAGAAGGTACAGGAGGACTGATGGATTTTGATCCAGGCCCTCCTGGGGCTATCCTGTGTTTCTGTCTGTTTCTTTCTCCTCTATCTTTCTATCTCATATCTCTTATCCCCCTCTCCTCAAGAGTACCCTGGGGAAAAAGTGAGAGAGTGTTCCCTCACAAGTATTAATCAAAATCAATGATGTAAAATTATGTTTCTATTTAGAGTCCATAGTCCTTTATACTTATTTCTCTTGAGGACATAATCACTAGGTTAGTCGCACTGTTTGAGATTGAACATATAGTTAGCTGGAAAATATGCTGATTTTTACTAAAATATAATGCATGTGAGATTTTTAATGAAAAGTATAGCAATATATAATAGCATTCAATAATGCCAAAGAACAGTAATTTATATTAGATTACTATCTTCTTTAACTAATAAAGAAAAACATGAAAATAAACCTCTATAAATATTACTGGAAAAAAATCTTTGCTGTTTCCTAAAACTTAAGGTAAGGGATACATACACACATGAAGACACTTTTTGAGTGAAATGCATTGACCCTTGAATTACTGATGAAAGGTGAGTTAAATCAGGAAAAACAATACAGCCTCATGCAAACACCAGCCATTTAACCAAATGCTTATTTACTCTATTAGGACACTGAACAGAATGTAAACTTCACCACCACATTTTAAAGAACACAACCCAATTGTAATGATGTATTAACAGAGCAGAGCTCCCATTACATTCTACATTTGAACATTCCACCATCCTTAGGAAAACCTTATACCCCTCTGTAACAACTCTCAACACGCCCCCACCCCCACCGCCGCCAACAGAGATTCCCTTGCAATCACTGACATATTCTTATTTTTATGGGTATGTTTGCTCTGCATATTTCTGTAAAAAAAAAAGAACCTTAAACATACAATCTTTGTGTCTTTGCATAATGTTTTCAAGATTCTCCCAAAATATAACATGTTCTAGAACTTTTTCCTTATTGCAAATAGTATTCAAGGTTGTGGATATAACATATTTTATTTCTTCACTTGAATGTAGATGGGCATTAAGGTTTATTTCCATTTTGTGACTGAGATGTAATTCTGTAATTCTGCTGTGAGCATGCTTTTGAGTGAAAATGTACTTTTATTCTTTTCTGCTGCATAATGAAGTGTGGAACTAAGTCATCTGGTACATCTACAACAGACAATACAGAGACCTAAGATTTCTTTCTAAAGTGGTTGAATATTTTATCCTTACCACACCACATAGAAGAGTGCTAAACTCTCCATATATTTAAAAACTGACTTTCCTGTGTTCCTGCTTTAGGTCTTTAGTTGATGTGAATGGCATCTCTGTTTGGTTTAGATTTGTGATTTATTTCTTATCACTAAGGCTGAACATGTCTCTTCTAACTTACCAACTACATGTGTAATCTTTGTTGGGGAAAATTTATTTACAAAATTTTCCTTTTTTAAGTGAGATTTGCTGAGTTCTATGTTGAATAGAAAGAATTCTCCATGAAAGTCATTAATCAGGTAAATTGCTCATAAACAACCTGATGTGTAAATATTTTTCTCCTCTGATGTGAATTTTCCTGCTTTGCTGCTGCTGATTTTGTTCACACATTGTCTCACTCTACAGCCCAGCACCGCCCTAAACTCACAGCAGTTCTGCTTCTCCCTTCTACAAGCTGAGGTTAAAAGGAGGAGTGAAAACATTTAGCCTCATTCTTCATTATAGCTTCTTGAAAGTATTGTCTAAAGGTGCAAAAGTTTCTTTAAGTTTGACGGATCGAAAATGTTCTCTCTTGTCATGTCTGAGGTAACTGTCACATCTCATAAATATTTGCCTAAAAAGTTGAAAAAAATTATTCCACTTTGTTTGGCTCATTCATAGGATTACATTTTACACTGAGATTTTAAGTCAGTTTAATATGTGCTATCAAAGAGATTATCATGTCTAAATGTTCACATTCCACTGACTGAGAAGAATATGTCTCCTGTCTGATTTTCCCATTTGAAATTAATCATAACTTGAACCATTGGTATTGAGATTATTAAATACTATTATGTTGATGGGTAGCAATTTCTTGATGCTAGTTCCATGCCAGTATTTAGAATATAGTTTTGTAGTAACTTTTTAAAATAAAAGGACATATCTATTTCTCTAGGTTTAGGACTTGTGATATATCTATCCTACTTCAACATTAATGTTTTTATTGGTGTAATTCCTTGCTCAGGCCTTGTTTAAAGAATCATGTTGGTGAAACTTCATGAATGTGGCTTCTCTGTCCTTTATAGGAGACATAATTGTACATCAAACTTCTTGTTCCTTTGGTCTCTTAAAGTCTTTCTACCTCTTTTTCCAAAAACATCCTTATGTCTTAGATGAGAGCAAGAGAAATAGACTTCTTCTAAAAAGTTATCAGTAATTTGTCATCCAATAAAAAATAATCATCCTTAAAAAATATACACACAACTAACATTATGCAGATCTATATTTTTGGAAATACACACACACACACACACACACACACACACACACACACTTATAGTTATCATTACTTCAAGAAGAAGCTTCTCTGATGGTGGCTGAGCAAGACACAATCTATGGATATAGCAATGGGGCATTAGGAGTTACTTGAGTGCTTTTTTTTTTATTAGCAGAACAGTAGTATTTGATTTTCTTCTAAGTTGATAGAACACAGGAGAAATTTATCTAACTTCAGTTGCTTGTCCTCATTAAGTGATGTTTCATAAACACTTTCTCATTTATATGCATTCCTTTCAGAGAATTCATCCCTGCATGCCTTTTCCTATCTCCCTGTCCATTATTTCCTCTTGTTCTCCTATACAATATTGCTTCTATATTTATATCATACACACATATGTGTAGAAATACATGCAAATATATGATTTTATAGCAATGAAAATATAGACTCAACATGTAAGAGTAAACATAATATTTGTTTTTCTATGATTGGTTTGTTAGGTTAAAACAATTAGTTGGCTGAACTTTGAGTGTTCAGGAGTATGTGCACAGAGTCAAGTGTTGAGAGAATTATGTCTACTAAGGGCGTTTTATGCTTGACTTGGGTTCAAAAATCTCTCAAGAACTTATGCTTGTGTTTTCTCTGCAGAGGCAGCTGCTCTGCTTTGAATTAGTTCTGAGTTCTTATCTAAATATCTGAAAAGCTCTCTTTGTAGCTGAGAATACAGTTATTTTCCTATGCCAGTATGGATATGAAAAAAATCCTAGTATTATTTCTTTATTCTTTCTTTTTTTTAACCATGCCTAGCCTCCAACTTTTTATTGAAAAATTTTTTTCATTTTACGTTCCAACCACTATTCCCCCTCCCTCTGCTCCCCCCCCCCACCCTCTATCCACTCCTCCTAGAGGGTAAGGACTCCCTTAGGTAGTTAACACAGGCTGGCACAGGAAGTTAGGGCAGGACCAAGCTCCTCCCCACTGCATCAAGGCTGAATAACACATCCCACTATAGGGAATGGGCTTTAAAAAGCCAGTTCATTTACCCAGGATAAGTCCTGGTCCCCTTGCCAGGGTTCCCACAAAAGATAAATCAATACAATGTCACGCACATTCAGTGGACATAGTTTGGTCCCATGGAGGCTATCCAGCTGTCAGTCTGGTGTACATAAGTTCCCTAAAGCTCAGGTCAGCTGGCTCTGTGGTTTTCCTGGTCATGATCCACTTTGGGGCATATAATCAAAAGATGCTTTACCACACTACAAAGACATTTGCTCCACTATGTTCATAGCAGCATTATTCTTAATAGCCACAACCTGGAAACCACCTAGATGCCCCTCAACCAAAGAATAGAAAAATAAAAATAAATGCAATGGAATATTTCTCAGTGGTAAAAAAAAAAAAAAAAAAAAGCACTCCATCTATGATGATTGAAAGTTTTGCTGGGTATATTAGTCTAGGCTGGCATCCATGGTCTCTTAGTGTCTGCATTATTTCTGTCCAGGTCCTTCTGGCTTTCAAAGTCTCCATTGAGAAATCGGGTGTTATTCTGATGGGTTTGCCTTTATAAGTCACTTGGCCTTTTTCCTTTGCTGCTCTTAATATTCTTTCTTTATTCTGTACGTTTAGTTGTTTAATTATTATGTGGCAAGGGGACTTTTTGGGGGGTCTAGTCTGGTGTTCTATAGGCTTCTTGTATTTTCATAGGCATTTCCTTATATTAGGAAAGTTTTTTTTCTTTGATCTTGTTAAATATATTTTCTGTGCCTTTGAGTTGGTATTCTTCTCCTTCCTCTATCCCTATTATTCATAGGTTTGGTCTTTTCATGGTGTCCCATATTTCTTGCACATTTTGGGTCATGACTTTGTTGGCTTTAGTGTTTTCTTTGATTGATGAATCAATATCTACTACCATATCTTCAACACCAGAGATCCTCTCTTCCATCTCTTGCATTCTGTTGGCTATACTTGCATCTGAAGTTCCTGTTCGTTTACTCAGATATTCTATTTCCAGCATTCCTTCTGCTAGTGTCTCCTTCATTTTTTCTATTTCCCTCTTCAGGTCTTGGACTGTTTCCCTCATCTGTTTCATTGCTTTTTCATGATTTTCTTTCAGGGACTTACTTATTGTTTTATTCTGCTTTATTTGTCCTTTCCTCTAGTTTTTTTATAGCGTTCTTCCCATTTTTTATTTGTCTGTTCCATCACTTTATTTTTGATTTCTTCTATATAAGGCTCTAGCCTCTTCATGATGTTACTTATAAGGTTGTTTTCTTCTGCTTCTTCCATTCTGTGATGTTCAGGTCTAACTGTTGGGGAAGGGCTAGGTTCTGGTGATGCTGCATTGTTCTTTATTTTGTTGTATGTAATTCTCCTTTGATGTCTGCCCATCTCCTCATGGGTTCATTCTTGGTCTTAGTGTACTTGGTCCAGACAGAGCTGACAGATTTAGGGAGCTTCTCTCTGGTCCAGATGGAAGCTCTGGGCTGGATGGGAGCTCTGGTCCAGATGACAGTGCTGGCCGGATCAGAGCTGGGGGCTAGACTCTGAGTCTCAGGAAGTCCCTGGGGTCTCCTTATCTTGTCCAGATGGGAGCTCCTCTTGTCCATATGGGAGTTCTGGGCAGGATGGAAGCTCTGGTCAAGATGGGAGTTCCAGAGTGGATGGTAGCTGGGGGCTCTGGTCCAGATGGGAGTTCCGGGGCAGGCTGGAAGCTGGGAGCTGGTTTCTAAGTCTCAGGAAGTGGCTGTAGTCTCTCTGATCCAGGTGGGATTTCCAGGGAGGATGGGAGCTGGAGGCTGGTCTCTGAGTCTCAGGAAGTGGCTGGGGTCTCAGGCAGATTGGTGTGGGGGCAGTGTGTGGCTATTTCAGGGTCTGCCTGCAGTCTTGGAAAAGGGGAGCCCTCCTGCAGGGCCCGCCTAATGGCCAGAAACTGGGGCCAAGTTGGGCAGGTCTTCCCCAGAGTGGCTGGTGCCTATGGCTAGGATCTAGGTGTGGGCCTCTCTGGGTGTGACCCCAGGCACTCACCTCTGGTCCAGGTGGGAGTTCCAGGGCAGATGGCACCCAGGCAGTGGGACCCAGACCTATCCTTAGTGCGTGAGCTGGCTGTTTGGAACCTTGGGCTTATACAGGGACACTTTACTCAGCTTGGAAGGAGGGGCTGGACCTGCCTGTACTGAATCCACCAGGTTGAATTGAATCCCCAGGGGAGTCTTGGCCCTGGAGGATATGGGAATGGAGGGGAGGGGTTGGGGGTAGGAGGGGGCAGGGGCGGGAAGGGGGAGGATAGGGGACCCCATGGCTGATGTGTAAAATTAAAACACAAATATAATAAATAAAAAAGGAGAAAAAAAAAGCAATGACATCATGAAATTTGTAGGCAAATGGATTGAACTAGAAAAAAATCATCCTGAATGAGGTAACCGAGATTCAGAAAGACAAACATGGTATGTGCTCATTCATAAATGGATATTAGCTGCAAAGCAAAGTATAACCAGGCTACAGTCCATAAGCCCAGAGAAGCTAGGTAAAAAGGAAAACCTTAAGAGGGACATATATGAATCACCCCAGGAAGGGGAAATGGTTAAGAAAAATACCCTAGTATTATTTCTATTTATCAGAATTGTACATCTTAAGCAGAAATTTCCTGACCATCCACAGCTACATGTGTGCCCAATAGATGGGGTATATACATGAAGTAAACACACAAGCAGTAGGAAAACACCAATAGCTGTTTTTAGGGAAGAAATGTAGTGGCACATGAGAAAAATTACAGTCAGAATCAACTGGTTTTCAGAGTCTGTGGTCCTGTAAGCCTTGCTTTATGAAGATCCTCCATTAGCGGGTCATTCCTCTTGTGAGACTACACCTGAATTATTAATTGTCATCTGCTGTATATTCCCATGACCTCTAGAAAGGTTGGGCTGTAAGGAAGCCTATAGAACATTTCCTGGTGAGAGGTGCCATCCTGGGCTGAGTTCCTGGGTTCTAGAGAAAGATGGCTAAGAAAACCATGAGAAGATGGCTGATAATCAACACTCCTCCATGGATTCTGCATCAGCTCCTTCCTTCATATTTGTGCCCAGTTTGAGGCTGCCTTCAGTGGAAACTGGTCAAGACATGTAAGCTAAATAACCTCTTTCTTCCTGAAATTGCTTTTGGTCAGGGTGTGTCATTAAAACAACATAAAGCATAATTAAGAAAATGCCCAAACACATTTCTGGCACCATTGATCAACGCTTCTTTCTTTTTCTTCATGTATATCAAATCATTTGGTTATGTGCGCCGAGCTCCTTGACCAGCGAGGAAGAACGACCACCATTCGAGGATTCTTCTCAGATCACACTTTATTGGAGCGCCTCTTGATTGAGGGAGAGCGGGAGGTGAGGGGCCCCAAGAACCAAAAGGCAGCTGCTTATATAGGGAACCAAGCGAACGGGTCAATCTATGATTGGATCCCACCAGAATGCAAGCACGGGGAGCCACGGGATAGGCTGAGGACATAAGGCCAAATTACCATATACGCACATGCACAAACCTTGAGGCGCGCAGCCCAGCAAGCACAGCCAAATATGGAGTTGTTTACAGCAAAACTGTCAGGAAGTCGGCGCCATCTTAGAATGGAAGCTCCCTACAGTTATGGACATACACTTTTCATCTAAGGCATGTATTCTTTTCCATTGATATATAATTTTGTGCCAGTAATATATGGTATGTTATTTTTGAAAAACAAATATTTTTTTTCAATATCTAAATAGAAAACATTATGAGAAGGACATGTAAACAATCCTGTTCATTACAGATTTAAAATAATATTTGTTAATAAACTTAACCAAGCAAGGGAAAGACTTTTACAAAGAAAAGTATAAAACACTGAAGAAAGAAACTACAGAAAAACCTAGAAAGTGGAATTATTTCTTGTGTTGATGAATCAGTAATATTGATGTTATGGAAATGTCTTTATTGCTGAAATTGACAAATAAAAATGAATTCTCATCAAGATTTCAATGGCATTCTCTTGTCAGCAATAAGTAATAATAGCAGGAGAGAACAATACACAGTGTATATGTTGCCTTCTAGTGTTTAAAGCTGTGATATTAGCTTCTATTGCCTAATCATAATCTTACAGGAACAATTGCTATGTCTCTTGGGCCTAAGGTATTTGGGACTCCTCCATGAAAATATGGTGACTCTGGAAATTTGGTAGTGTTCAAGTTCTATGCTTTCTATCTTTTAATCATTAGCTCTTTGTCTTCTATTAACTTGTATCTGTTTCTTTCAGAGCCTCTTGTCAGCTTCACCTTTCCCATCATGCCTGTCTTGACTGCTTTCTGGATACCTTGCAACATTTTGCAAGTGTTCTAACTGAACTTTACTCCCTTCTTTGTCTTACCAGCTCAGTCCACCTTACTCAGGAGGAAGAAAGTGAGCAAGTCTTTTCATTTGAAATAATGTTGCTACACAAAAGGACAGTCTAAGAGCCTATGTGGTTAACAACATACAAAGTGATTTAAGCAGTCCACCTATGTAGCTAGAATGGGTTATGAAAATCATGTCAGTGCTGTGGCAGAATGTCACGAAGCAATGTTTTCACAAATTATGAGAAATAATGTTTGCATTCATCACATGAGTTCAAATGAGGGATTATGTTTGCACCAGTCACAGACATTCTGCTCAGGCACATCTCAGGATTGGTCATGAATGACCAAAGGGTCCTAAATTTGCCAAAATTTGACATGACAAAAACTCTAACAAATGCTGTTTGTCAGTTATGGTAGAGTTGGTCTTTGGAAGCAAGCAGCCATGGTTTTCACGTAAGATCCTCTGACAACTGTTGTGGGATGTTCTGTATGTTAAATGTGTTGCTCTGATTGGTTAATAAATAAAACACCAATTGCCCAGTAGCCAGGTAGGAAGTATAGGCGGGACAAGGAGAGAGAGGAATTCTGGGAAGTGGAAGTCTGAGTCAGAGAGATGCTGCCAGCCGCCATGAGGAGAAGCATGGTGTAAGATACTCGTAAGCCACAAGTCACGTGGCAAGGTATAGATGAATAGAAATGGGTTAATTTAAGATATAAGAACAGTTAGCAAGAAGCCTGCCACAGCCAAACAGTTTTTAAGCAATATAAGTGTCTGTGTGTTTACTTGGTTGGGTCTGAGCACCTGTGGAACTGGTGAGTGAAAGAGATTTGTCCTGACCATGGGCCAGGCAGAACCAGAAAAACTCCAGCTACAGGCAGCTGTGTAGAGTTCAAATCACTGCAGGTAGAGAATGCAGTCATTCTGGCTATTGGCCTGATAGCTCTCCACTTATGGCAGGAAGGCGTCAGGGAGTATTCTAACAGCTGTTATTATAGAGTCTAAGTTTTCCAGCTCCCAACATATTAGCTATTCAAGGAAAAAATATTTAGAAGATTGCTTACAGTTAAGGATGTCAATAACACTGATAGCATTCTGAAATGATAATTTTTACGTATATATAAAGTATTGTCCACTCTTATGTATTCCAATGTATGTTCTATACCTTTTCCCCTCACTTCTTTATTTTACTCCTATTATGAACCTTTGATCAACACATGACAATCTTCTATTTGTAGTAACATTATTCATTTTTCTCTTGTTGGTGATTATGTTGTATAATCACTACTTATACATCTATTGTCTAGTTATTTCCTTCTGTTAGATTCCATTTGCTATGAAATCCTCTTGTGATTTATTTTTACTTGTTTGGTTATAATTTTAGCTAAGAATCCTTGGTTTCTCACTTTTGTAACACATTGCTCCATTGACACATTTATACTTAGTGTGGCCTTGTTATCACCCTCATTTGCCTCACTAATCATGTATTCCTTTAGCTCCTTGGGCATATTTACAAAGCCTGTGCTGAACTAAGATAAAGCCAACATCTGATCATTTCCATAAGCTGCTTTTCTTGTGTGGTATTTTAGTAGTCTATAGGAGATTCTTTCTTGTTCCAGTTTTTAAATCCCTTTCTTATTGCTGCATTTTGAAACTCTAGATTTTATTGAATAGAAAGTCAATCCTTCAACTGATACCATTTCTTTAGTTTGCTATTACTTGTTAATCTATTTCATGATTGCTCATATTCTTTCACTGAATAATTTGTTATTGTTGATCAGGAAGCTACTTGATGGTGTGTTCATTCAGAAAATACTGGATAAAGTAGACAGAGGTAGGTCATAAATGATTCTTAAAACATCGTGGGACAGGATATCAGATCACTGATAATTCTGTCTTCATTGCATGCTGTTTCACATGGCTAGTACTTGGCAGTTTTTCCATTTATTCTAGTTTACTACTATATATTAATAGGTTTATTTTCAATGAGTATAATTTCATTTTTCTACATGAACACAAACTCTTTTTTCAAATTTAAAATTTTATGATTTATATTACAATTATATTTTCTCACACCTGTTAGTTTGAATTTTTCTTTTGTATATTAGAAAAAATACGGCATTCAGCTTACTTTCATGTAAGAATACCTTGAGGTTTGAATGTTACATTGAATTTTAAAATAAATTTTACATTAGTTTATTCTGAATACCTAAGAAACATCTTAAGCTTTGTACCACATTTTTATTGTAAAACCTCCAGAATTCCCTGAATATTTGGACTCGTTTAACTTTACATACTCAATTTTAAAGAATAGTAACTTTAAGACTTCAAAATTCTCAGGGTGGGGATTTTTTTTCTTCTGTACTTTTATATCATTGGCAAGTTTTCCTCTTGTTCCCATTATAAACTACAGTGATCTTCAGGACTTCACTGTCCATTGCCATGAGAATATCAAATCTATGTGAAAGATTTTAGTTTTAATGAATTCTAACTTCCTATTTTAAAAGTCAAAGCATTGACTTTTATGTATAAGGAGAACAATAAGATTCCTGATATTGAGTTATATATCTTATCCAAATATTAAAATATTACTGCAGTTGAATTCCAAAGTGAAAGTAAAACCTTATTAATGTGCTTGCTTTGAGTTCTTTTTTTTTTTTTTGCTCCTGCAATTTTGTGTTTATTGAGCATGTGGAATTTTTTTTCCTTTCTTGAGCACATAAATATGCAAATATTTAATTCAATTTAATTTATTTCGGATTTCAGTTTATTTTTGTGGAAAGTATTTTAAAGATCTGGAAACTTTTGAGGAAAGGAAGGAGGGAGGGAATAAAGGAGGGAGGATGAAAAAGACAGACTTGAAAGTAAGATCTTATTGATGAGGATACTATATAGCTGGGTCACAGAACAAGAAGATATCAATCTGGTGCTGACTGGGAAGCTTTACCACTGCAAGTTAACATTCATAGTGCTGGAGGTACTGTGCATTGTACCAGAAGAAATGAGTAATTACTTCCTACGAACACTGGCCTGGCAAGATATGTCCTCTGATACAATAGTGGCATGAACAACATGGAATTAACCAAGAACTTTCTGATGAGATTTAAGACTCATTTCCCAAAATGAAACATATATCTAGAAACAATGTTAGATCAAAAACCTGTAGCCTGTCAGGCTATAGTACTACCTATAAGAAAACCTACTATTATTATTCTTATACATGGATATAGCATTACACTGATTCTTAATGACTTATCCTTAGGCTCATAAATTAATGCATACCTCAATACTCATCAGATAATATCTACTTTTAGCAAAGTGTGATTAACATATAGAAACTCATATAGTCACAGTACAGAAAATGTGGAATGCTCTGCCTGAAATAAGACATGTATATCACAACTTTGTCCCACTCAAGGCCCAGAAGTCACTGTAGAAGAGGGAGAAGAAAGCTTGTAAGAGGATGATGTGGGTGTATAATTCCACAAAGATAACATTCCCAGATTCAATAAGATAGCTGCACGTATGAACTCACAATGGTTTTAAGAACATGCCCATGACCTGTGCAAGTCCAAGCCAGATAAAAGCCTAACATGCTTGGGGGTGGAAGCCTCTAAATACAACTTCTAACTGAGAAACCATTGGCAGCTAATAGTTAATAGGGATACATAAAATTGGTTTTCTTTAAGGATTTCTACAGGTGTTAAGTAGACCATGTGCCAGACACACATCTAAGCATATGTGACAGCACAAATGGATTTATGATTTGAATTTCTGTGTATATATGTCTGTGTACTTGTATGTATATGTGCATGTATATGCACAATTAGTGAAAAAGAGACCAGGAGTTTTAAAAGAGAGCAAGGAAGAATATATGGGAGGCTTTGCAGGGAGGAAAGGAAGAAATGATGTAATTATATTATAATCTGAATGGATGAAAGAAATACTTTTAAAAAGAAAAATAAAGAATGAAGAGTTGGTGAGCACAAAGTTTTTGTGTGTAAGAAGGGATAGGTAGATCTGGGAAGAATTGAGGTGACTGAAAATTATAAAAATACATTGTGTGAAATTCTCAAAGAACTTCAAATAGGTAAAAAAGAAAGAAATTTTCACACAAATGAAATGTATTGCGACCGTGCGCAGCACTTTCTTCCATCCCTCTAAGTTCCCTTGTAGTCTAAAGCTGGTCAAAACCATTGCCGTGGGTCATAGGAGCAGGGCGGTAATGTATGAGTGATTGTTGGCATTTGCTTATGTTTTCCTCTCAGCTTTATGCAGACAGTTATAGTTTAGTGCTGCTCCCTCCCAACACTGCTCAGTTAAGTTCTTACTGCACTGATCCGCTGCGAGTTCTCAGACATAACAGGGCATCTGTAACAACTGTGATTATTTTAAAATGTGTTTGTGTGGAATGGATAATGCATCTAATCAGCACTATAATATACACGAAAAAATTTACACAAAATATTCCAATAATTAGAATGTATCCTGGGGCAATCAAGTGAAATAGAGGAGATCTAAGAATATATATTAGTAATGAAAATGACTATAACAAAAGACCAGAGCAGAGTGATGATTTTAGTTGATTAATGTATTTTCACATGAGAAATGATTATCCAAATTGGGCATAGTTCCTTGTGTCTGTAATCCCCACACTTGGTTTTTGGTTGTGGCAGATGGATTTGCCACAAGTTCCAGGTATCCTTGGCTATATTGTTAGACTTCGCTCAAACGCCAAAGTCAGAAAAAGTTCTGCCTCAAGCTTAGTAATTTGAGATAGTTTCTGCTAATTTCAATTTGTTCGAAACTGTGTGTTAAAAACTATAATACAGTATAAAAGGAATTTAATATTGGCATGTCCCAGACAACAGCATAAATATGTAATTACATATTTCAACAATTATATAGTACACTGATTACAGAAATAAACAGCCTGTCAGAAAAATTGACTATTTCTGATTAGGACAGAATAGTTCAATTATGTCAGAACTGAATGCAATTTTCCTAATATAGTCTATCTTATCTCATTTTACTACTACAATATTATAGATTTGTTTATTTTCAATAAAATACATTATAGATAAATACAGTTTTTAAATGCATTTTTTACAAAATATCAAAACCATCATTTCAAAAATGTGAATAAAATATACATGTAAATTTTGTATGTTATAGGAGAGCATAATCATCATCATACAGTCATAAATTATAAAGTAGTTTTTCAAAGAAAGCAGCAAACATTGCATACCCAAAAGTTCTAAATTAGAGATTTTCTGTAAAATAAATGTTCAGTGCTTTAATATTCATTAAATTAGAAACAAATCTTTCATAGTGAATCTGTGGTGTATCATATGTGAATCCTGATGACAGTTCTCAAAAGTTTGAAACACTCTAAGAAAGGAAATGCAGATTCTTAGTTAAAATGTAATTATTATCACAAATTGAAAATTTCTGAAAATACATTCATATTCCATACATAGCATACTTTTGTTTTAATTATGTGTCACATCAATTATATGCCAAGACAATTTTGAAATGGATTTTTTCCTAGATTTTCATGAAGAAAAATATGGCTCTTGGAGATAAAACATTATTAAAATCATATATACAAAGATTTTATTACAAGTACATCTAGGTTATAGGTTTTTATTTTAAGAAAACTATTCACTTATTTAGTAAGAATGCATAAAAGATAAGTAATGTTTCTTTTGTTCTCTCTAAATTATGAAATGTTCTGTAAATATGAAATATTATAGCCCTCATGTGTAACATTGAGGAAAAGCCCATATAACTTACTGTGCATATATCTTTAAATACATATAAACTCTTGGACACTCCTATCTACAACATAATGTTCATTTCTCCTTTATTTACTGTGAGTAAATAATGAATATTCCTGGTAATTAACATCATTTACATTGCTAGACAAATATGGCACTGTTAAAAATGATAATAACTAATGTGTCTGACTTTTTTCAACAGAATAAATATATGAGGACCACTAAAAGAGGAATGGTTGATCAGATTTCGTTCATGGTCTCAGTGATCCTGTAGCTCTATTACTGTGAGTCTGAGCTAAGGTAGAAACACCACAGTAGCAGGAGTATGCGATGGTGGAGGTTGTTCATCTCATTGAAAACTCAAGTTGTTGGGCGGTGATGGCACACGCCTTTAATGCCAGCACTTGGGAAACATTGGCAGGCAGATCTCGGTGAGTTTGAGGCCAGCTGGTCTACAGAGTGAGATCCAGGACAGGCACCAAAACAACACAGAGAAACCCTGTCTCAAAAAACCAAATAACAACAACAAAAAAGAAAACCCAAGTAAAATAAAAAGAGAAAGGAGTAACTGACAATATGCCATACCCTTCCAAAGCACATCAGCAATCTACCTTTAACAGCAGGAAATTCTGCATCTACCAATTCAATTCTTGTAAGAGGCAGATTTCTCACTGTTAAATCCTCACTCAGTGATGGTTCAGTCAGTCTTCCACACTTAGCACCCAAATAGAAGGAAAGTATATAAACAAGTAAAATGAAAGGCTGAATTTCTTCGAAGCAAAGACTCAAGAAGGAAATGTATTTTTGTATTAAAAGTGAGTACATGAAATGATCTTTCCATTGTTGTCACTGGGCATGAAGGCATTCTTCTCTTAACTGACATGGCTAGAGCATCAGTCACCACAAATGCCTTCATAAAAAAAAAAATGGGAATTCTTTATATTCTCATCCCCTGTTCTTTGTACCCCCATCCCAGTTTGCTCATGTAGATCTCATCAATTTCTCCTTTGCTGGGTTATCTATGTGTCCCTCTTAGAGTCCTCCTTGTTATCTACCTTCTCTGGTGCTGTGGGTTGTAGTCTGGTTATTTATTGTTCTACATCTAGTATCCACTTATGAGTGAGTATATATCATGTTTGTCCTTCTAAGTCTGGGTTACCAAACTCAATAAAACTGATTTGTATCTCACTGATGTAACTGGAGTTCAGATAATGTAGAAATATAAAAGATAATTGTGAGTTGAAATGAACTCTCCAACATTAAAAAAATTGAAATATTTGCATATTTAGCAAACATCTTTTTTCTATACATCCTAGTTGTACACTCTCAAAATACCATCACACAGTCTGTAGAAAGTTGAACTCTACACTGACTGAAAGCATTTCTTCTGCTACCAATTGATTTTTTAAAATTTTTGATTTGACTAAATAGTACATCCCAGGAATATAATAAAAGACACATTCCTTAATGTTAATATTTAATGCAAAGCATTATGAAATAGTATCTATGCAAACTGTTTGACTTACATAGAAAACTTTTCTACATCTGCTTTTGAAATTTTCCCTTCACTCTTTGCGTATGCAGCTGACTTTCAGGGAGCTGTATGCTGTGCACCTGACTGTGATTCAGCCAATGTATTAAAATTTGTTGACAACTCCTCTTTTATTTTCAGAAAGCAGCAATAAAATTAAAATCCTCTAAGCATGGGAACTGAAATCACATGAAAACAGCTGAATGTAAAACATGGGAAAAATTTAAAGAATGATTTAACCATTTTCAAATTATTTTATAAAAATATGAGTCGACTCCCATCTGGACCAGAGGTGAATGCCTGGGGTTATAGCCAGAGAGGCAACTGCCCTTAGGTCCCACCGCTGGACACAGGCCACTCCGGGAGGACTTGACCAACTTGGCCCCAGTTTCCTGCCAATCTGTGGGCCCTGTGGGAAGGCTCCCCTTTTCCAAGACTGCAGGTAGACACTGCAGACTCCACACCCTGCCCCCACACCCATCAGCTGGAGACCCCAGCCACTTCCTGAGAATCAGAGACCAGCCCCCAGCTTCCATCCTGCCCTGGAACTCCCATCTGGACCACAGACCAGAGGAACTCCCATCTGGAAAAGAGGAGCTCCCATGGGGACAAAATAAGGAGACCCCAGGGACTTCTCGAGACTCAGAGTCCTGCCCCCCAGCTCCTATCAGGCCAGCACTCTCATCTGGACCAGGGCTCCATTCTGGCCCAGAGCTTCCTTCTGTACCAGAGAGAGGCTCCCTAAATCTGTCAACTCTCTCTGGACCAAGTACACTGATAAGACCAAGAATGAACACAAGAGATGGGCAGACGTCAAGGTAGAAGTACATACAACAAAATAAAGAGCAATACAGCATCACCAGAACCTAGCCCTTCTCCAACAGCTAGACCTGAACATCACAGAACGAAAGAAGAAGAAGAAAACAACCTTGTAATTAACATCATGAAGAGGCTAGAGCCTTATATAGAAGAAATCAAAAATAAAGTAGAGGAACAGACAAACAAAAAATGGGAAGAATGCTATAAAAAACTAGAGGAAAGGACAATTAAAGCAGAAGAAAACAATAAATCCTTGAATGAAAATCATGAAAAAGCAAGGGAGACAATCCAAGACCTGAAGAGGGAAATAGAAAAAATGAAGAAGATACTAGCAGAAGGAATGTTGGAAATAGAAAATCTGAGTAAACAAACAAGAACTTCAGAGGCAAGTATAACCAACAGAATGGAAGAGAGGATCTCTGGTGTTGAAGATACAGTAGAAGAACTAGATTCATCAGTCAAAGAAAACACTAAAACCAACAAAGTCATGACCCAAAATGTGCAAGAAATTTGGGACACCATGAAAAGACCAAACCTGTGAATAATAGGGATAGAGGAAGAAGAATAATACCAATTCAAAGGCACAGAAAATATACTTAACAAGATCATACAAGAAAACATTCCCAACTTAAAGAAGGAAATGCCTATGAAGCTACAAGAAGCCTATGGAACACCAAACAGACTAGACCCCCAAAAAAAGTCCCCTTGCCACATAATAATTAAATAACTAAATGTACAGAATAAAGAAAGAATATTAAGGGCAGCTAAGGAAAAAGGCCAAGTGACTTATACAGGCAAACCCATCAGAATACCACCCGATTTCTCAATGGAGATTTTGAAAGCCAGAAGGACCTGGACAGATATAATGCAGACACTAAGAGACCATGGATGCCAGCCTAGACTAATATACCCAGCAAAACTTTCAATCATCATAGATGGAGTGAACAAGACCTTCCAAGACAAAACCAGATTTAAACAATACTTATCCACAAACCAAGCCCTACAAAAATCACTAGAAGGAAAATTCCAACCTAAGGAAGGCAGATACACCCATGAAAATACAGGCAATAGATAACACCACAACAGTAAACCCCAAAGAAGAGAAGTACACACACACTACCACCAAAAAATAAAAAGAACAACAGGAATGAACAATCACTGGTCATTAATATCCCTTAATATCAATGGACATAATTCACCTATAAAAAGACACAAACTAACAGAATGGATACGAAAATAGGACCCATCTTTCTGCTGCATACAAGAAACACATCTCAAATTCAAAGACAGACACCTCCTAAGAATAAAAGGCTGGGAAAAGACTTTCCAATCAAATGGTCTTAAGAAGCAAGCTGGTTTAGCCATCCTAATATCCAGCAAAATAGACTTCAAACTAAAATCAATCAAAAGAGATGATGAAGGACATTACATACTCATCACAGGAAAGATGCACCAAGATGAAGTTTCAACTCTGAACATTTATGCCCCAAACACAAGGGCACCCACATATGTAAAAGAAACATTACTAAAGGTTAAATCACATATAAAACCCCACACATTAATAGGGGGAGACTTCAACACCCCACTTTCACCTCTGGAGAGATCGGCCAAATTGAAACTTAACAGAAACATAATGGACTTAACTGATGTTATTGCTCAAATGGACTTAATCAATATCTACAGAACATTCCACCCAAACAAAAAAGAATATACCTTCTTCTTAGCACCCCATGGAACCTCTTCTAAAATCAACCACATACTTGGTCACAAAGCAAATCTCAACAGATACAAAACAATTGGAATAACCTCCTGTGTTCTATCAGACCACCATGGTTTAAAGTTGGATTTCAACAACAGAAAAAACTACAGAAATCCTACAATGTCATGGAAACTGAATAATGCTCAACTGAATCACCAATGGGTTAAGGAAGAAATAAAGAAAGAAATTAACAACTTCCTAGAGATCAATGAAAATGAATACACCACATACCCAAATTTATGGGAAACTATGAAAGCAGTGCTAAGAGGGAAATTCATAGCACTGAATGCCCACATAAAAAAGCTGGAGAAATCTCACGCTAGTGACTTGACAGCACACCTGAAAGCCCTTGAACAGGAACAAGCAAAGTATCCCAGGAGGAACAGACGCCATGAAATTATCAAATTGAGAGCTGAAATCAATATAATAGAAATGAAGAGAACAATACAAAGGATTAATGAAACAAAGAGTTGGTTCTTTGAGAAGATCAACCAGATAGACAAACCCTTATCCAAACTAACCAAAAGACAGAGAGAGAGAGCATCCAAATTAACAAAATCAGAAATGAAAAGGGGGACATAACAACAATCAATGAGGAAATCCAGAGAATCATCAGGTCATACTTCAAAAACCTCTACTCCACAAAACTGGAAAATCTAAAAGAAATGGATAATTAGGTACCACATACCTAAGTTAAATCAAGACCAGATAAACCATTTAAATAGTGCAATAACCCCTAAGGAAATAGAATCAGTCATTAAAAGTCTCCCAACAAATAAAAGCCCTGGACCTGATGGTTTCAATGCAGAATTCTACAAGATCTTCAAAGAAGTCTTAGTACCAATACTCTTTAAATTGTTCCACACAATAGAAGCAGAGGGTATATTACCAAACTCCTTCTATGAGGCTACAATTACCCTGATTCCTAAACCAAACAAAGGTGCAACAAAGAAAGAGAACTGTAGACCAATCTCCCTCATGAGCATTGATGCAAAAATACTCAATAAAATTCTGGCAAACAGACTCCAATAACACATCAAAACAATTATCCACCATGATCAAGTAGGCTTCATCCCAGGGATGCAAGAGTGGTTCAACATACGAAAGTCCATCAATGTAATACACCATATAAACAAACTCAAAGAAAAAAAACACATGATCATCTCACTAGATGCAGAAAAGGCATTTGACAAAATCCAACACCCCTTCATGATAAAGGTCTTGGAGCGATCAGGAATACAGGGAATATACCTAAACATAATAAAGGCAATCTACAGCAAGCCAACAGCCAACATCAAATTAAATGCAGAGAAACTCAAAACAATACCACTAAAATCAGGAACAAGGCAAGGCTGTCCCCTCTCCCCCTACTTATTCAATATAGTACTTGAAGTGCTAGCCAGAGCTATAAGACAACATAAAGAGATTAAGGGGATACAAATTGGAAAGGAAGAAGTCAAGCTCTCCCTATTTGCAGATGACATGCTAGTATACATGAGTGACCCCAAAAATTCAACCAAGGAACTGATACAGCTAATAAAAAACTTCAGCAACATTGCAGGGTACAAGATCAACTAAAAAAAATCAGTAGCCCTTCTATATACAGTAGACAAACAGGCTGAGAAGGAAATCAGAGATACATCACCCTTTACAATAGCCACAAATGATATAAAATACCTCGGGGTTATGCTAACTAAGCATGTGAAGGACCTATATGACAAGAACTTTAAGTCCCTGAAAAAATAAATTGAAGAAGATGTCAGAAAATGGAAAGATCTCCCATGCTCATGGATAGGCAGGATTAACATAGTAAAAATGGTAATCTTACCAAAAGCAATTTACAGATTCAATGCAATTCCTTTCAAATTACCAACACAATTCTTCACAGACCTGGAAAGAATAATACTCAACCTAATATGGAAAAACAAAAAACCCAGGATAACCAAAAGAATCCTGTACAATAAAACAACCTCTGGAGGCATCACAATCTCCGACCTCAAGCTCTACTATAGAGCTACTGTAATAAAAACAGCTTGGTACTGGCATAAAAACTGACATGTCGACCAATGGAATCCAGTTGAAGACCCTGACATTAACCCGCACATGTATGAACATATAATTTTTGACAAAGAAGCCAAAAATATACAATGGAAAAAAGAAAGAATCTTCAACAAATGGTGCAGGCATAACTGGATGTCAATGTGTAGAAGGCTACAAATAGATCCATATCTGTCACCATGCACAAAACTTAAGTCCAAGTGGATCAAAGACCTCAACATAAATCCAGCTACTCTGAACCTGATAGTAGAGAAAGTAGGAAGTACTCTTGAACGCATTGGCACCAGAGATCACTTTCTAAATATACCACCAGTAGCACAGACACTGAGAGAAACAATCAATCAATGGGACCTGTTGAAACTGAGAAGCTTGTGTAGAGCAAAGTACACAGTCAACCAGACAATTTGACAGCCTACAGAATGGGAAAAGGTCTTCACCAACCCCACATCTGACAGAGGACTGATATCCAGAATATATAAAGAACTCAAGAAATTAGACATCAAAATGCCTAACAGTCCAATTAAGAAATGGGCTATAGAACTAAACAGAGAATTCTCCACAGAGAAAGTTCAAATGGCTGAAAGTCATTTAAGGAATTGCTCAACATCCCCAATTATCCGGGAAATGCAAATCAAAACACCTGTCAGATTGGCTAAGATCAAAAGCACAGAAGACAGCTTATGCTGGAGAGGATGTGGAGCAAGGGGAACTCTCCTCCACTGCTGGTAGGAATACAAGCTTGTATAGCAACTTTGGAAATCAATATGGAGCTTCCTTAGAAAATTGGGAATCCATCTCCCCCAAGACCCAGCTGTAGCACTCTTGGGAGTATACCCAAGGTATGCTCAATCATACCACAAGGGCATTTGCTCAGCTATGTTCGTATCAGCTTTGTTTGTAATAGCCAGAACCTGGAAACAACCTAGACGCCCTTCTACTGAAGAATGGATAAAGAAAATATGGTACATATACACAATGGAGTATTACTCAGCAGAGAAAAACAATGACATCATGAGGTTTGCAGACAAATGGATAGATCTAGAAAAAATCATCCAGAGTGAGGTAACCCAGACTCAGAAGGACAAACACGGTATGTACTCACTCATAGGAAGATACTAGATGTAAAACAATGATGACTAGACTGCTACACAACTCCAGGGAGGCTACCTAGAAAACAGGACCCTACAAAAGACCCAAAGGATCACCCAATGACAGAGAAATTGACGAGATCTTCATGAACAACCTGGATAACAGTGGGAGTAATGAAGGGCAAGATTTGAGGAAAAGAGAGCTTAGGGGAGCAGGAGATCCCAGCTGGATCAAGAACAGAAAGGGAGAATGAGGAATAACAGACCATGATAAATGAAGACCACATGAGAACAGGAATAGGCAGAGTGCTCGAGAGGTCCCCAGAAATCCACAATGATATATCCTCTGTAGTCTGCTGGCAATGGTGGAGAGAAAGCCTGATCTGACCTAGTCTGGTGATCAGATGACTAAACACCCTAACAGTCGTCTTGGAACTCTCATCCAATAACTGATGGAAGTGGATGCAGAGTTCCTCAGCCAGGCCCCAGGTGGAGCTCCAGGTGTCCAACTGTCAAGAAAGAGGAGGGTCTGCAAGAGCGTGAATTGTTGAATCCAAGATTGCAAAAAGCACAGGGACAAATAGCCAAATGAATGGAAGCAGATTAATTATGAACGAAAGGCTGTGGAGCCCCCAGCTGGATCAGGCCCTCTGGACAAGTGAGACAATTGAATAGCTTGATCTGTTTGGGAGGCACCCATGCAGTGGGACCAGGATCTGTCCTTAGTGCATGAGCTGGCTGTTTGAAACCTTGGGCTTACACAGGGACACTTTGCTCTGTCTGGAAGGAGGTGACAGGACCTGCCTGTACTGAATATACCAGTTTTAAATGAATCCCCAGGGGTGCCTTGATCCGGAGGACATGGGAATGGAGGGGAGGGGCTGGGGGGAAGGTGGGCTATGGGCGGGAGAGGGGAGGACAGGGGAACCCATGGCTGATGTATAAAATTTAAAACACATAATAATAAAGAAAAAAAGAATAAAAAATAATACGAGTCAATATTTTAGGAGCTAAATATTTCATGCCATTGTTTAAATAAAACAGCAACAATTAAAAATATAATTATCTTAATATTTGTCTCAAATTAGATATAACCATTAAATAATTCTGTAATGTCAATTCCTGGAGTCCTATCAGATAAAATATGTTTGACAAATTTTTTTTATTTATCTCTCATACAATATATCTCAATAGCAGTTTCTCCTCCCTCCACTCTTCCCAGCTCCCCTTTCCCCTAAAAATTAAGAAATGGAACCCATACCCCACACTGCTAGGATGGCCAAGAACCTGAAACTAGATAGGTCATAGACCTATATCTATAAAGCAAAATAATAAATATATACACATGTGTGCATCTACATTACTAATATATATATATATATGGAACCATATGATTAAAAACTATGGGATATATACAACTTTAAAGTATATTCTTCAATGTATATGTTTTAATTTGTGACCTAAAGTGACTTTCAAAGACTAGGACCCTGTAACCACATGCTTTTCTCCAGTTTCCTTGGTTTGTAATGTGTTGCACCATTAATATGACATATTTATTCTCATCAATACACTACTATTGATATTTATTTTTAACTGAAGTCCATTTGGGAAATGTTAGAGAGTTTCTTTTATGTTGCTCACTTTGTTCTTAAATGTGATTCCTTTTTTAACCCAGTTTCTGAATACATTGGGTAATAACCATACTGGACTCAGGTTGAAAATCCACTCAGTATTTGTCCTTTTTTCTCCCATCAAGATTCTATCCAGACAACACACTAAGTGAAGTTATCATAACTCCTTACATTCCTCTGAACTGTGACAGCTTCCATATTTCATTTGGTTTGAATTACTTTGGTAGCTTGAAGGACTGATTGTTACATAGAATGTCTGTTGGCTTCAGTTTGTCTGATGTTACTCTTGCACTCTTGCACAGAGAAAAGGTATATATGCTGTGAAAGTAAAGCTATACTTATATCAGGCAAAACTGATTTATGATATAAATACATTCAAAGAGCTTTACAAGATATAAACAGATAATGATAGTGCAGATTATTGATGGATGATGCATATGTTCATCAAACAATAATGGTGCAAAATATGTGCCATTGAACATAAGCAAATGTGAAGGAATCTCTGATCTCAGATCCTAAGAGAGAGAGACGAGACAGAGAGACAGAGAGACAGAGAGAAAGAAGTGAGCCTAGGGTTTAATATCTCAAAACCCACCTTCAGTGTCATACTTCCTCCAACAAGGCCACAACTGCCAAACCACCCCAAAGAGTGCCAAAAACTAGTGACCAAGTGTTGAAATTCCTAAGTGATATTCTCATTGAAACCACCACATAGTCAAAACTAGAAAGAACTAACTGGTTATTAGTGGTAAATGGAAAAATAATATTTGACCACACAGTAGAATAGTATCTATCACAAAACAGGATGATCTATAAAGATCTTGATGATTCTTGCTAAGTAGAAGAAACAAGGAGTGGAAGGTCACATGTGGAATGATCAATTCTATACATAATATCCACAGCAGGCAAAACAGCAGATTTAGAATGATTAGAGACCTGGGCAGTGGTGGCGCAGTCTTTTAATCCCAGCTCTCAGGAGGCACATCCAGGCTGATCTCTGTCAGTTCAAGGCCAGCCTGGTCTACAGAGCGAGATTCAAGACAGATACCAAAACTACACAGAGAAACTCTGTCTCCAAAAACTGGAAGAAAAAAAAAAAAAAGAATTAGAGAATTGTGGGGAAGGGAGATGCCTATTTAGGGTGTGGTAATATTTTAATTGTGCTGAAATGTGATTTTATTTGTATGTTAATAAATAAAGTTTTCCTGGGAATCAGAGGTCATTAGTGAGCCAGGAACAGAATTCAGGTGGTGGTAGCACACACCCTTAATCTGATCACATGGCCAGCAGAGTCTCTGTGTAGTCAAGGACACAGCTGAGTTTGGTGATCTGAACCTTTAATTCCAGTATCAACCATAGAGACCTGGAGGTCTGTATAGACAGGCAGTGACAAGGAAGTCATGTGCTTGGGTTTAGAGCCAATGAGAAAGCAAAACAGAAAGACAGTAAAAAGAAAAGTCACACAGGAAGAAGGTCTCTGTGGGGGAAGCTATGTTGGCAAGGTGGTCAGATAAGGTAGTTGTGGCTCTTGCTCTGATTTCTTTGGCTTTAACTTTGTATTTGGCTCTGTGTTTCTTATTTAGTAAGACTGATTAGAATTTCACCTACATTAGTGGGCATTTTGGGTGATACAAAGCTGAGTTCCTTGACACTCTATTCACTATATTTAGGAGATAGAAACAGTGTAAAAGCCCCTCAGGTGATGAATGGGTAATCCAATAGTACACATATACATGATACAAATCTACTCAGCTGTCAAGAAAAATGTAATCTTCCATTCCCATCTCCTCCAGGGCCAAGACTCCCCTGGGGTTTCACTTCAACCTGGTAGATTCAGTACAGGCAGGGGAAGGGCTGGGGGAAAGGTGGGGATGGGAGTGGGAGCGGGGAGGACAGGGGAACCCATGGCTGATGTGTAAAATTAAAACACAAATATAATAAATAAAAAAGGAGAAAAAAAGAGATTTGTTTGAAGTACTATTTCATAACATTATTTCCAATGTATTCCATTTTGTAAGGGTTTTTGTATCTTTTAGGCACACACTCATTTTCCATTCAAAGAAAAAAAAATAATGTAATCTTGAAATTGGAAAGGAAATGGATAGAAATAGACCACATGACCAGTAGCACATTTCTTGGGGAACCCAGGGGGAGAATTATTACATGCTCTCTTTTACTAGAAGTCCTTATCTCTGAATCTTTCCACGGGAACTTATAACCTAGAGTTACCATAGAAACCAGGAAAGTAACAAAAGAGAAAGGTTGAAAGGAGGAAACCTTTAGAATGGGGAACAAGACACAGGTGCTATGGAAAAAAATCATTGGCTGTGAAAGGAGCAGGTGGGCAATAAAAGTGGAGAGAGAATAAAGAACACTCAGGGTGTTTGAGAAGAAATGTGGAATCATATTATTTTATGTTTACCTAAAATGAATACAATATATTTGTGTTTGTATATACAGATATACATTTTAAAGAAGTTGTGACACTTGGTGTAACAATGTTTCCCTCAAGAACCATGGACTACCTAACAGCTGACAAATCCCTGCTAGATTGTTTTGATCATGGGAGTCCAAGAGACCCCCAAAACAATATAGACTGAGGCTGTTGCCCTTATTTGCCACCTGGAATTTAAAGGAAAAGCCCTACTTATGGAGACATCATTTGTTTTAGACATAAGACTTGTTGAAATCCAGCTAGAACTGACTTGAAAGCCTCTGTCCTGAATATTGACATTCATAGACTCAGAGATCACTATGCAATCTGCCAAGAAAGACAAGTAAATAGTAGTATTATGCAGCTGTAAAGCCAATGAAGCAGCAATGAGTAGACTGGTAAAATATCCACAATTGTGAAACGGTGGTACTTTTATTAATTGTAACCAATGACTATCTAATTGGACTTAAGGTCTCTAAACGTGAGAGAAGTCATGCCTGGGAATGTAAATCTAGTCAACTACTTGCAGCTGGAGAGATCATAGATTCACATGGAGATCCTGGTATTTCCAGTCTCCTAAAATAGTTTACTTTCTGTTTTCTTATATTCACAGGAAAGTGTAACTCTCATGTGTCATCAAAGAAAAATCTTGCAACAGATGAAGGCTCCTGAGATCTGCAACTGGTCAAAATGCAGAGAACAGGTGATTGTCCTGTGTCCAACACCCACTGATACATGGCAGCATAACCATTCAACCAAAGTCTAAGGAAAATCATAGAAGAAGGTTTGGAAAGATTAAGAACCGGAGACCCAGATGCCTGTTCATAGAATGTGTCCCCCTGACACAACAAGAAAAAAAAAGTTACCTGTGAGCTATTAACAAAATGTTTTCCTGAACAAAACCAATTAGCATGGCACTGAAAATAGTAGACACTGGGTATGTTCTCATCCCAAATGGGTAACTATAGAGGTAAATGATGACTGAGAGGATTCATCAGTTTCCTCCAAGAAGAGACTTTCACATACATTTGCCCAAGCGCAAGTAGTTAATCCTGGGCATATGCAAATGTCAGCAAAGCTAAATGGACCCAGTAGGTTGCATATACCCAATATCTGCATGCAGGAGTGATGAAGAAGAAATCATGAAACTGGAAGAGGAAAAGGGGGTAGAAGTCATGTGTAGGCAGTATTTTTGTAGGATATATTAACTAATATATCGATTGAAATTTTTAAAAAATGTGTAAAAACTGGAAAGCAATGATGGTTACATATTACAAATACATAGATACCAGGGATGCAAGTGATATGTACAGATTATAAAACTATACAGATTTTGCTTATTTGTTTATTTATTCACCCCTGTGTGTTGGCATAGAAATAAAAATCAGACATTTTCTAAATCATTCAACAGCAAGATTTAAAGATGTGCATCTCCTAGAAGAAAAACAGTGCTGAAAATTCATTGCTCTTTAAATTTATAAACAGAGACGAAAATTAAGGTATTTATAAAAGTGAATTGTATATCCAGCTTAATTGTATTCATGTTGTAGGCTTGTATTTTATCATTTTTAAAAATAAAATTATGATAGAATTTGAGAAATACCCAAATGAAAAATAGCTTCACTTAAAAATCCCTGTTTTTAATTTTGTTGTTGTTGTTGTTGTTCTTTGTTTGTAACCAATTTTGCAAAATATACACCTTCCTTGGGTATCAAAAGACAAATACTTACATTAATTCTTTGCATTGCCTTTTCTACTATCAGTAATTGAAGCTGAGCAGCATTCAGCTTGTCGTCTTGTTTTCAGACTTACACATCCTTATTTGGTGGTTACTGTGAGCAATCTGTTTAATGCTGTTTCCTGCGATATCTTCATGCATGATTTCAGGCTTCCTTTCAGGAAAGGTATGGAACTCTAGAGAGTTCCTACGTCTATGCAAAATGAGCATGAAGCCATTTCTTTGTCTTATTTGACTGTAGGGACTAGAGAAATGAATACCAGGTGTGTCCTGTCTTACCTTTGTGAACAACTGCTGCTTTTTATTTCCAACTATATGAAAAACTCAACATTTTGTGACAGATACTGACAGAAATTGGGGAATTTTCAAGTGGAAAAGTATAGTGGAAGAAAATGATTTTACAATGAGCAGCTAGGATGCTGCACAGGGAAGGGGAATACGCATCTGACCTTTTTTTTTTTTTTCCCTCATAGAATTTCCAACACTTAAGGAACTTTCCTTCAAGATTGTTTTAGCAGAGTCTAGGATCTGTGACATAACACATGTCAGGGCAAGGTCACACATGAGGGGATGCTTCAAGAAGTATCAGTGAGCTGGGGAATACAGATTTTAATATCAACAGGTTCAAACTGCTGACAGAGTGGACATACTTGCTAAGACAAGTGATCCCACAGGAGAAGTGTGTTTCTGCAACAGATAGCTGATCTGACTGTTGGCTGGACTGGGAAAAGATTGGGAGGGTAATATGCTAAGGCTGAATAAACTTACAGTTGTCTGACTAAACTTTGGGATTTTACTTTATTTTCATTTAAACTATGTTAAGATCTAAAATAAAAATGACTTCATAGGAACTGGTTGTCTTTTATTTATAAAGGTTTTACTTTTTTGGCTTACAAGAATACATGAATATATTAGTTGAGATTTTTCTGCTGTGAACAGAACTAGAAGTCTAACTAGGATTTAAAAAAAAAAACAAAAAAACAAGAGAAACTTCAATTCATGTCCAATAATAGTGCCAGTGTCTCAATTACAAAGAAAAGACAGGGGTAAAAATATATATTATTTACTGTTCTATCTGGTGTGGTTTGTTCCTTAAAGCAAGTGATACCATGTCTCATCATAGATATTCTGAGAGTGCCTAAGGATTTTCTAATAGGAAGGAAAGACTTTACTCAAGACAGTAAAAATTAAAGCCTCTCAGTCACTGGGAATTAGTGATAATACTAGGTTTCAGGTGAGGGTATTGATTAACTTGCAAAAGGAAGGAAGACATGTTTGGCATTTGTGGAAAGATATTTAACAAGTTCCCTTTGAGTCATTATTGTTTAATAGTTAAATATATATCTTCTCTTCACAACTTGAAAAAGGACAAGAAAATGAAAGAACATAATAAGTTATGAATAGACTTTAAATGATTAAACAACATATATATTCAAACACCACACAGCTTGTCCTGAATCCTTTGATGATGTAGGCATATATGTATGCATGTTTATTCACACACACACACACACACACACACACACACACACACACACACCACAAACACACAAAGTGTGTGTGTGTGTGTGTGTGTGTGTGTGTGTGTGTGTATAATTGGTAAATATTATTTAGAATGAATAATATGTCACTTAAGGTAATAGGATGTAATGTCATCTTATAGGCCATAGGGCCAAGTACTTCAGAATACTATTTTGAATTTATTATATTTATGTCAAAAGATAAACACAAGCAACAAAATTCTTGAGTTTTCCTGGTACACATTCATTCCTTTAGAAGGCAACACTAAAAATGAAATCATTGTAAATGTCCATGACTCAAGTTGGCTGCTTCGATCACTCTTTTATGCTTGTTGCCATCAGAAATTGGAAGACTCTTAATATATAGTTTACTGACTCAAGCTATAAATTTTATATAGATGAGAACATTAGTTTCATTTAATTTTCTATAATAAATAATGAAAAAATGCATTTGACTTCTAAGTATTTGTCATTTCAAAAGTACAATTTCCCCACTCAAACTGTAGGTTCTTGGGTCACTCCACACTTTAACTGAGACTTGAAAAAGCTGCTGTGTGCTGTGGAAATGTGAGCAGGTCACTGGTGTGGTCTGTCGTGTCTGCTTGATTCTCATCAAGCTATATCACAGATACCTGCAGAAAATTATGGAAAGGGATTTTTATCCATTTACATATTACATATTTTCTTCATATCTCTTTCAACAACTAAGTTAAAGCTGATGCATTAGGTGTAACTACAGAGTAGTGACCTGAAAAAAGGTCTTTGTAAAATTATTGATAAATTTCCAAATTTTCTTCAATGTATTGACAAAGCTTTTCCTTTAAATTGATGTGAAATTTGCAAAGAGCTTTAAAAATAAAATCCAGTGGCACTCACATGGGACAAATTCCAAAGGCCTAGGCAGTTACCACCCTCAGCCTCCTCGCCTGCTGGCGGGTAACTAAACCCACCTGCAAAGTTCCATTTAACCAGGAAATGCCTACACAGTTCCATTCCTGAAAAAGGGAGCAGCTAGTCCAGTCTCAGTTTCCTAGCTTAGCCCCCAGACCAGCGAAAACTTCTGTGAGTGAGGCCTTCCCATTCCTCCCTGAGTGCCGGCTCCCCGCCATCTTGGCTCCTGCCTTCAGCTGCCACCAGCCAAGGTCGCGAGCAGGCCCTGCTTTGGAGCTATACCAATGCCTCCTGCTGGCTGAAAAGTGCTACTGCACCCCCCAAAACCACAGAAAGGTAAGCTTCTTTCAAGTAAAAGTACTTGATAATTTTACACCTTAAAACTGACTAACAAATTTTGAGTAATTCTTGTAATATGGCTGACAACATTACCTCACAAGAATATAAAAACCTCTTTGCCTGTATGATGAATGATGAATGGAAGTATACGACCTCCCTAAGGCATATCTGGCCTGTACCATTTTGACATTCATTGTAATAATTCACACAGTGTTCAAACACTGGTTTAATAATAAGAACAAAGATGAGTCATTATTGGGACTGATACAGGCTTTAAAAGATAGCAATGAAGGCTTACAGAAAAAGATTCTCCTTCTGGAATCTGCTGACCAGGACTTACATAAAAATATTCTCTCTCTGGAATCTGCTAACCAGAATTTACAAAACAAGCTTGTATCCAAAATTGCTTTTATTGATAATAAATATGAGTATTTGATGGATAGAACACTAACTCTCCAGAGTGAAGTTGTAGCTACTCAGACACTATATAAGGAAGAAAAATTATCATTAATTGATAAGATAAGGTCCATGGAATCATGTGTTTCAGAAGAACATAAAAACTTCCATGATTCCATGAGAAATCTGGAATTCCTTACAAGAGAAGAGGTTTACTCCCTGGAACAGACCCTAGGTGCTTGTTTACAAGCCCTGGAGGAAACTCTCAATAAACATGACAAGGGACCTAATAAGCAGAAGGGCAAGACCATACAGGTTGTAACATCTCCAAATGGCTCTCATACAATGGCTTATCCTGTTATCATCCATGAGAAGCCAGCAGATGACACATACCCAGACCCATATACAATATATACATTACAACCAATTTCAACACAGAACTTTAAAAATATAAAGGAAGCAGTAGTTACATATGGGATAAATTCCACATACATAAAACAGATGTTAAATTCGTGGTCTACCTCGCATAGAATCATTCCAGATGACTGGCATCAGTTAATTTCAGCTGTTCTAGAATATAGCCAGCAGTTACAGTGGAAAAGCTAGTTGAGAGAAGAGGCAAGAAATTTAGAATAACAAAGTAAACTAAGAGGTTCTGAGATCTCCCAAGATCAAATACTTGGTGAGGGATGTTTCGCTGACAGGAATGTACAAGCCATTTATGATGAATATACACTATCCCTATGCTGTACAGCAGCTCTAAATGCTTGGGAAAAAATTCCAGAACCTGGAAAAGCAACTGAGGTATACACAAAGATATTTCAGGGACCACATGAACCCTTCACTGATTTTTTACAGATATAACAAAAGCTGTGTCAGATAAAGAATTAAGAAAAGTATTAACTTAGTCCTTGGTATTGAATAATGCTAATGAAGAATGCAAAAGAATACTTACACCATTAAAGATCAGAAGAATGGAAGAATGGATTCAGTATACTAATAGTGTTGAGTCTCTTAACTACAGTAATGAGGCTTGGATAGGAGAGACAAATCCCAGAGGTGAAAGAAAGCCATGTGGTACCAAATGTTTTAAATGTGGCACACCAGGTCATATAAGTAAAAACTGTACATGGGGTAATCCTAGAAGTAATACTCCTTCTAGGAATAGCCTGAACAGGAGACCCCATCCACCTCCTGGATTATGTAGAAGATGTGGCAAAGGCCGATATTGGACCAGTCAGTGCAGATCAAAAATAGATATACGAAGCAGCCCTTTACTGGTGGGAAATGCCTCAGGGGGCCTCTTGCAGGCCCCCAAATCAAATGTGGTACGAACATTCCCAGCCACTGTGGAAGACATTCCTCTCCAGGACAACTGAATAAACCAAAGGCTAATGTAAAAACTGATACTGCAATGGATGATAAAACAGCTCTGATAGATGAATCACAGTTTACAAAGAACACAATAAGACAAATATTTTGGCAGACTTCCATAAATGAACAAAGATCAAAACTTAGAATTCGAATTAATGGCTTGGTTCTGGAGGGCCTGGTAGACACAGGTATGGATGTGACTATATTTACATCCAAAGCATGACATCTGAATTGGCCTCTTCAAGAGGTAGATGTCCAACTTTTAGGAATTGAAACCCTATCTCAGATAAAACAGAGTTCGAGATGGGTTGAATGCATAGGGCCAAAAGGACAGAGAGGAAGGCTGAAGCCATATGTAGCAAATGTAGCAGTAAATCTATGGGGCCGAGATCTGTTACAACAGTGGAATACTCAGATTAAAATTCCTACACTCTCAGAGAAAGAGTACAGGCCAATGCATGTTTCTAGGAATAATATCATAACATGCTATAAAAAAAAAAAACCAGTCATCAACCATTCTGGCTGTACACAAACAGAGCATAACTGCTGTTGACCTCTCAGAAGTACCAACTGCCTTACCTTTAAAATGGCTAACTAATAAACCTGTCTGGGTTGGACAGTGACATTTGACAAAAGAGAAGCTACAAGCTTTAGAACAGCTGGTTCAAGAGCAGTTAAATGCTCAACACATTGAAGAATCTACCAGCCCTTGGAATTCTCCTGGTATTTGTTATTTAAAAAAAAAAGTATGGCAATTGGAGAATGCTGACAGAACTGAGAGCTATTAATAAAGTAATTCAGCCAATGGGCTCCCTACAGACTGGGATGCCCTTGCCCTCTCTGCTACCCAAAGAATGGCCTATAATAGTTATTGACTTAAAAGACTGTTTCTTTACCATACCCTTGCAAGAAAATGATACAGAAAAATTTGCCTTCACAGTTCCTAATTATAACAATTCTCAGCCAGTCAAGAGATATCAATGGAAGGTCCTCGCACAGGGAATGTTAAACAGCCCTACCTTATGCCAATACTTTGTGTTAAAACCATTGGAGATACTTCATGTAAAATTTCCACAATCCATAATTTATCACTATATGGATGATATCCTATTAGCTGATTCAAAGTTAGACACATTAAAAAGCATGTTTGAAGAAGTAAAAAAAGTTTTGCCTTGCTGGGGACTGCAAATTGCTCCTGAAAATATACAAAGAGGAGATTCTATTAATTACTTAGGATATAAGATAGAGCTACAAAAAAATTAGAACCCAAAAGGTACAACTGAGGAGAGATCAATTGAAGACTTTTAATGATTTTCAAAAGTTGTTAGGAAGCATTTACAACTTATTGGGTATCATGGGAATACCCAAAGATGGACTACAAAATTTGGCTAATACTCTAGAAGGGGACAAAGAATTAAATAGTCCTAGAGAATTATCAGCCAATGCTGAGAAGGAATTGGATCTAGTAGAAAAGACAACTCGAGAAGCACATGTGGATCATGTGGATCCAGAACTTAAATGCATTCTTGTCATATTCCCCTCCAGACATTCCCCCACAGGTATTTTGATGTGGAGGAAAGATATTATATTGGAATGGATATTCCTACCACGTAAACCAAATAATAAATTAAAGACTTATATAGAAAAGATCTCTGATTTGATTCAAAAAGGTAAATTAAGACTTCGCCAGTTGACAGGAATGGACCCAGCAGAAATTGTAGTACCTTTAACTAATGAGGAAATTTCATCACTATGGAAAGATAATGAATACTGGCAGAAAGCCTGCAGTAACTTTTTGGGAGAGATTAGCAACCATTATCCCAAAAGCAAGAGGTTAGAATTCATAAAGAAGACTGAATGGGTCCTTCCTCATATTGTATGACACAAGCCAATTTCTGGAGTCCTCACATTCTATACTTATGCAAATAAATCATGGAAAGCAGGATACAAATCAGGAGACTTAAGTAAAGTGTTACAAAGTCCATACAGCTCTGTACAAAAGGCAGAACTATATGCCGTTCTTATGGTACTGATGGACTTCACAGAAAACCACAATATAGACATTGTCTCTCAATATGCAGAGAGAGTTGTTTTACATATTGAAACTGCTGAATTTATTCCTGATAATACAGAATTAACTTCATTATTCATACAATTGCAGGAAATCATCAGAAAAAGGGAACATCATATATATATATATATATATATATATATATATATATATATATATATATATATATAATACATATCAGATCCCACATAGGTCTGCCAGGACCTTTAGCACAAGGTAATGATGAGATTGATCAGTTACTAATAGGTAATGTGCTAGAAACCTCATAATTTCATAAAAAAATACCATGTAAATAGCAAAAGTTTGAAGAAGGATTTCTCCATTACTTGGCAACAAGCTAAGGATATTGTGGAAAAAAAAATGTCCTACTTGTTCCTTCTATAACCAAACTCCATTACCTGCAGGGAGCAATCCAAAAGGTATACAAAGAAATGAAATTTGGCAGATGGATGTGTTTCATTTTGCAGAATTTGGAAGATTAAAGTATGTACACCATACCATTGACACCTATTCAGGATTTCAGTGGGCAACTCCTATGAGTTCTGAAAAGGCTGATTCTGTGATTACACACCTATTAGAAGTTATGACCATCATGGGAATACCTGTGCAAATTAAGACAGACAATGCCCCAGCATATGTCTCCAATAAAATGAGACAGTTCTTTGCTTATTATAACATAAAGCATGTTACAGGTATACCACACAATCCCACAGGCCAAGCAGTCATAGAAAGATCCAATCGAACTTTAAAGGATATGCTAAATAAACAGCAACAGGTAACAATGACTCCTAGAAATAGATTGCATAGTGCTTTATTAACCTTGAATTTTCTCAATGCTGATGAGAAAGGAACAAAAGCTGCGGAGAGACATTGGACGACAGACAAAACTCCTGAGCTAAACCAACCAGTTTATTTCAAAGATGTGTTGACTTCAGAATGGAAACCTGGATATGTCCTACATTGGGGAAGGGGTTTTGCTTTTGTTTCCACAGGAGAAGAAAAGCTATGGATACCTACAAAACTAGTAAAAATTCGATTTGAACAGGAGAAACCCCTTGATGAGGAGAAATAAAGATCATCTACCAATGTGACATCTCTTCAGGTTGTAAGAAAAATTTAACAATCAAAGGTTGGGGTAGGGTTCTGTGTTTGTCTTTCCAGGATAATGGAAATACTCATCTTCCAGAAATCATAAGGCCTTGAATATCCAGATGGTTTACAGCAGAAATAATCTATTGGTACCAATCTACACAGGGTAAAATACCACTGTCTAACATCTATATCTCTATCAATCTAGAATAGTTGTGGTTCCAATTCAATTATAAACCAAGCTGGCTTTGGAGATGGAACTGGCTTACTCCTTCTCTAAACTCAAGCATATTGATAAAAGAAAAGGTTGAGAGATTCTTCCGTCCCATATCAGAAGAGCCCTCTGATGTGAGACAGAAGGAAACCAATTATAAGGGACCTTCAAGATTCTAATTCTCTCCATGCTTACTCTTGATTTCTTGGAATCCTTTCTTACACATCATGTCATCTTTAAATCCAAACCTTCCATTCTGATAAAAATAAGTTTTTCCAATAGCAATCTCTGAAGTCTCCAGAAGGAAGATGGGGCCCCAACAACAACAACAACAACAACAACAACTCTACCCAGTCCAGAATGATGCCATGGTAATCATCATCATACTACACTTCTTGCCAGAATTTCAGACAATCTTACCCATTATTCTGAGAGTTGCTGCAGAATCTAAAGTTAGTATAACTGAGATTTAACTATTTGAGATTTCTCACAATACCCAACAGAGATACCATTGCCCCCTAAACAGCAGGAAGCAGTTCTAAGAAAACAACACCCCTTCTCCCTAATGTTTCATATTTCTCAGGGTTATGGATGATGGTTCTAGGGTTGGGGGTGGAAGAAACTGTTAAACTCAGTACTCTCCTTAAGGAAAGAAAATATGTCTCAAAAAAAGGGGGGAAAGAAGAAATGGAATGGATAGGTATAAGATGTTATGGGAGACTATAATATACATTAGTAAACAAATTTAGTAAAATAGCACCCTTAGATAATTTGCACTGTTATGAATTCTTATATGTTGATACAAATATAAACTTTTTATATCCCTATTTAAGATAATTTGTATATTGATACAAATACAGAACTATGTTTTTTATAATGTACACATATTTTTACTCTTATTTGAAATATTTGTATATTGATACAAATGTAAATTTATATCTGTCATACTGTATGTATGTTCTACTTCTGTTTAAGATATTATGTATACTGATATATATTTAGGATTATTATCATGTTGCATATTACACTATACATTCCTACCTCTGTTAAAGATATTTTGTGTATTGTTACTATTTTAAAGTCATTGTCCATTTACTGTACATTTGCTCAAAAACTGTTTGCCTTGTTTACATGAAGCTTTAGTCCTTAGGTTGTTTAGGTAGATAAGACATAGATTTATTGTCACCTATGCTTGTCATCTCTATAATTATGTTAGTTATGTTATCCAGATTTATATATACATAGGTCAGATGGACAGGTAATCTTCAAACACTTCATAGACCTAGAGAATATGTCATTTAAATAACTTAAAATTCTGTTGACATGAGAGACAATTGCTCCTGGCAGCACGAATTTGATCCCAAGAGAATGTTGGGCTTCTAAGACATTTCCATTTGAAAGTTTGTCTTGGCACAAAATGGCCTACTGGGCCCTTGCTTCAAGTGCTGACAGTATGAATGCTGTCCTTTCTGGACAAGGGGGACACAAGGAAAGCAACCACTGTACTTTGCCAAGACAAGGTATGATGGTCTTTCAGAATTCCTGCTTCTGAAAATGGTCTGTCAGATACTCTAGGCCTGTAGCCAATTAGAATGGACCAACAATGCTGAGAAACATTAGGTGACTGTCCAGGCTGCCAGCTGTCTCTATCTACTCTTGCAAGACTCCTGAAAGTTGCTTGTGTCCTTCTCCCATTTCTCAGGTATTATTATATTCCTCCTCAGGTCTTTGATGAAGTTGAAGACTATATATTAAGTATTATACTGAGGTTCTTTAGGATAGGACACGTTTTGGAATGATCTTTGTAACATGCCATCTACCCAAGGTCTAGACATCCCTGGATTTTAGTATGTGTTTTTTGCTTGATATTGTTTGCATTTATTGTAATTCCAACTTATCTAGGTCATTATCCCTCGTTGCTCCTGGACAATATTTAATAACCATTTCTTTGTATATAGTCTTGTATTAGGTTAGAACCTTCTTATTTAGACAAAAGGGGGAGATATAGTGGGTAGCCATACCAGCCTTAGCCTGGAAGTTCCAACTCCCATTGAGGCTTCGGTAATGGTCACATCCACAAGGTGGGGCTGAAGGAGGAAGCTGAAGACCCAGGATTGAGAGAAGAGGCTTTGTTTGGTTCTGGGACCCTGGACACTGGAGGTAGAGCAAGCAGAGTTCTCCAGAGAACACTGCCTGAGTGTGCCATACCTTTCCCAGACCCTGCAACCTATCCCTTCATTTGTAAGTTACCCCACAAAATAAACCTCCCTTTTAACTACGTGGAGTGACCTTAATAATTTCACCAATAACTACAAATGGTGCCCAACATGTTGGCAAGAGTTTCTACCTAAAACCTGAAAAAAGGATTCTAAGATGAAGCTAAAAACAGCTTCCTAGTTGTCTCTCTCAAGTTAACAGCAGCCTGCCGGTTTGAGCTACTGTGGCAGGTTCCTGGCATGTGCATCTGACCTGCAGTGTGGTAGGAATGAGGAATCTACAAGCGGAACTTTATTCTGCTGCATGGTGGATTTAGCCTTTGCTAGTTTAAAAAAAAAAAAAAAGGTTTCTGGGCTATGCACTGCTTTGATAGAACTGCTTCTGATAGTTGATGGTACACATGGCTTCAGACCCAGAACTGGAGGTAAACTGTACCACTGCCATGTTGGGAAGCTGAGGTGGGCGGAGCCAGCAGCCACAGTGGCGTTTCAGTCTCACAAAGATGGATATTACACAGAAAATCTGGTTTGTCTTGTCTTTGGGATTTTTAACTGCAGAAAAAGATTTGATCATAAAAGCTGTTGAGTTAAACAAATATGTAAATTTTAAAGACACCTTGACTTCAAAATTTAGATATAAGGATATGTTGCTTTAGAAAAGAGTCTCTGCTTTTGTTTCCACAGAAAACCAGAGGCTGTGGATTTGTTCCAGATTAAGATACACCAGGTTTGATCAGGCAAGACCACCTGAAAGGTCTCCGATGACACCATGGCCCAGATAATCTGACATCCAGAATGGTTTTAAGGCAACTGGCTCAGAGGTTTACCCTCATGGACTACTCCATAATCCTAAAATTTTCTTTGTGTCTCCATAAGATGCAGCACCCCCCTCCAGCAGGAAGTAGTAAGAGAAACTATGCCCAATTTCCCAAAATTATCAAGCTGGCTTTGGAGATGGAATTGGCTCACTCCTTCTCTAAACCCAGACATAGTGCTAAAAAAAAATAGGTTAAGAGATTCTTGTGTCCCAAATTAGAAGAGCCCTCTGATGTGGGACAGAGAAAAACCAATATTTTTATTTAAATCAAGTTGATTATAAATGTGATCTCTTTCTATAGAAAAAAAGGACATATGATATAGATATAATAGGAAAAAAGGGTAGATTAATGAACTTACTTTAAAGAAAAACAACTTGTTTAAAATGTCTTACATTGTTATAGATTTTAGTCTGTTGATACAAACTTAAATTAATTTTGTTATTATGTATATATATTTCTACTCTCCTTTGAGGTATTATTTTTATGCAACTCATTTGGATTATAATGGATAATTAAGAAATACAGATCAATTAGTCCTCTATGATCTTATAGTCATGTTAAGTTTTCTAGGTATATATAGATATATTTCAGATAGACAAGTAATCTTCAAATACTTCAAAGGTCTACAGAATATGGCACTTAAACTATTTTTAAAATTTAGACTTTCTGGACAGTGTCACATATCTGCTCCTGGCAACACCAATTTACTTCAGAGAGGAGGATGGGCATTGAAGACACTTTATATGGAGTTTATCTTCACCTTGGCAAAAATAGCCATTTGGGCAAGAAACTGTTCTTGCCTGGACTGCTTGATCAACTGGACATGCAGGACCCATAGAAAGGTGACCATTGAACTTTGCTTGACAAAATGGCTCTTCAGGTTCCTACTTCACAGAGGAAACTGACAGACATTCTACAGGACACTGAAAAAAGTGACCAAGAGACTCTAGCCCTGTGGGCTGAAGACAAATGCCCCAATTTTACAAAGGAACATTAGGTGACTGTCCAGGCTGCCAGCTGTCTCTGTCTACCCTGCAAGACTCCCGAAAGTTGCTTTCATCCTTCTCCCATTTCTCAGGTAATATTATATCCTTCTGAGGTCTTTGATGTGGTTGAAGACTAGATAGTTATAATTTCCTCAATTATGATAAAATATAAGTTAGATATAAAACCTTAGACTCACAAATATAAGATAGATAGGATATCTTCTTTAATATTGTAACTGTAATTCTTGCTTGATAATTGTTTGTTATATGTAATTTTACTATATAAAAGTTTAAAACATTCCTTTAAAAAAAAAAAAAACAGAAAAGGGTAAGTGTTGTGAATATCGCACTGTATAAATAAAATTCTGTTTGGCCAGTAGCCAGGCAGGAAGTATAGGCAGGACAAGAGAGAAGAGAATTCTGGGAGGTGGAAGGCTGGGGCAGAGAGATGCTGCCAGCTGCCACCATGAAAAGGAAGATGTAAGGTAATGGTAAGCCATGAGCCATCTGGCTAAGTAGAGATTAATATAAATGGGTTAATTTAAGATAGAAGAAGTAGATAACAAGAAGCCTGCCACAGCCATACAGTTTGTAAAGAATGTAAGTTTCTGTGTGTTTACTTGGTTGGTTCTGAGTGTCTAGGGTCCTGGTGGGTGAGAGAGATTTGTCCTGATTGTGGGCCAGGCAGGAAAACTCTAACTACAATCAAGTTTCAAGTCTGTAATGCTTTCTTCTTCCGTTTGTTATTTGGTTCTCATTCTTATTTGTAGTAATAGAATTTCCCTGTACATTGATTTTCTGTTTCTAATGGTAATATCGTAATTGAGGGGAAAATGAGTTACAGTATATTTGACATGTTCTTTTCACTCCTTCACTACATGTCTGCTCCTCCTCTCAATTATGTTATTTTAGACTTTATCTGAACTAATGAGATGGCATTAGAAAGTGGAATCCTTGGGACCTGTTTAAGTTTCCTTAAGCAAGTATGCACATGATCAGGTTAGTGTGGGTCCAGGAAGCAAACAGTCATTTTTTGAACCTGGTGTTTGTCCTTTCTAGCAACTCACTCATACTGATTCCCTGGTATTGGACTATAACATACAAAACTGACAGAAGAATTGCTTTTCATTAAGCCACTTAGTGTTCTATTAAACCCACTCAAACTAAGTCAATGATAGGCAAGGCTTGATATGTGCAATTTGAATACATCAAAAGTAATTTCATATAAAGTATGGGTGGATTTAAAGAAAACTAATTCACTCAAAGGAAAATTAGGACTGAGGAGATTGATTATTGAATAAAGTTTTTGTGGAATAGGCTTGAAACTTGAAGTTCTGTTCCCCAGAAACTATGTTTGTTTAAGGTGGACATGACAACCTGCCTGTAGTTTCAGGATTAGGAAGGTGACAGAGAATTACTGAAGAAAGCTGATTAGGAAAGTCAATCATATCAGACATCTCGGGGTTAATGAAAATAGTACATCAAGTCACAGGGTGAAGAGTGATTGAGGAAAATTCTGATATCAGATTCAGAATTTTAGAAGTGCATGCAAGTATGTGCAAACACCTGCATACACAGGTACACCCACATAAATTTGAATGTGCGTGCACACAGCAAAAGACATTCAGAAAGAGAGAGAGAGGGAGAGGGAGAGGGAGAGGGGGAGAGAGAGAGGGGGGGGGATTGGGTATTCTAGTTTTCATAATAATAAAATCCAAAGGCTTGCCTGCTACTAGTCTGGCACATAACCTGCCATTAGCAATGCACATAGACAGTATCATTATTCTTGTCCTGTCTCATTCAGTATGGTTTATTACCAGCAGACATCATGTTCAGTTACTGGAACTGAAGAATATGTCCTTTTAAGCTATAATTCTGGCAATGTTTGTAACAAGTGCTCTCCAATGGAAAAGGTCTCATTTTCAGATCAAGACAAAAATTTTAAAAACATGTTCTTTATAAACACTTCCAACATGGAAGTCGAGTATGTATGTCTACATTCCACAGTAATCTGTGAGTGCAGCTGTCCTGATGTGCAGCTGATCAGCCTGGAAGATGTCCAGCAGCCTCCCAACCTTCTGTCAAATCTTCTCCCTACCCTGTTTATCCAACATGCCCTTCAAACATCTGGTTGCTACTCTGTCTTTACATCTGCTTCAATATATGATGGAATTAAAAATGGAATAAAGTCAAAAGAAATTTATTCACCCTCAAGTTAGCCTACATATGACTTTAAGTGACAAAAATAAAGTGCTTTTGGCTCACAGACGGTGGCAGAATGAAACTTATCTAACGCCCAAGCCTCTCTTTGGCTATTATATTCATTCCCCCATCTATCACAACATCTGGTTCACTTTTTGATTCTATTGGTTTTGGACTTGTTGTTTTGTGGTGTTATTTTTGTGGGATTTCATGGTTGTACCAATATCCTCTACACAAACCTGGATACAGAAAAGGACAAAGTGATTCACTTATATTATTTACCAAACATCTGGGTACCATAGCCATTCCGCTTGCTTGGTTTGGAAAACTCAGAGAGAATAAAACTGTTCATATTTTCTGAATTGCAAGTAAATTCATCAGAGGCACTACCTTTCCAGATATTCTAGCTAGGCATGGCATTTGGATCTTTTATTTTGTTCACTGTCCTCTAGATAACCTTATTGAGCTAAACCTAGGAGCTGTATAAGCACTCCACATTGTCAACGGTCACCAAGATGAATGTAGGCTTCTTTTAGGTATTCTGTGTACATATGTGATTGTTGGGGGATGTTCTGTATGTTAAATTTGTTGCATATGATAGTACTGTGTGCCTTATCTGGTCGATTACATTCATTGTTGGATGCCAGGAAATGACAGTTGGAACCATGGTAATTTGTTATTTCAACAAATGTAAAAATAACCTTGTTAATTTTTTGGTTTTTCTCTCCCCATTATTCCCTGCTAATATCAAAATACAAAACTAAGAATATCATTTTTTGAGTAATGAAATTGAGCATACCCAAAGTGTTATGTGTGTGTCTGTGTGTATGTGGGGGGGGGGAGTTACAATGAAATTCTATATTTCAATTAGTTAAAATATAATAATAAAGTAAAATTATAAGGTAATTGTTTAAATGATTTTAGTGAGAATTCTAAGAATCAATATCATAATCATTTATAACAATATGAAAGAAAAGGCATAAGTCACAAAGCCAAGATGCCTCAGCAACAACTGCCATAAAAGAGACATGTATATTGGTAGAAGATGCACTGAAAGTCTTATTCAAGAAAATTACTCCCTTTACCTCTGTCAGCTCCTTGCAAGACTGTATAATCTTCCTTAAAAGTGTCCTAAACATGTGTCTCCTAAATTGGGAAGACTCATTATACATGACTGCAGTGGTACATTGCAGAAGTGGGCTATCTTTTCCCTTCGTGTAGACAGTGGTCTATGTGCCTTAGACACCAGGTCAGGTGCACTTTTGTTAGCTGTGTCGTGTGTCTGTAGTGTGCAGGGTTGTCAGACTAGTCTTGTTTTGCAAAAACACATCAGCAATAGCAAAACAATATCAACATGTCATAAGGAACTAGAACACAGAGGTTCAGAAATTATAATATAAAGAGGAAGGGTCGGAGTACTGACTCACTGCAAAATAGACAGTCATTAAATATCTGAACCTTGAGGAAGTTTCCGTCCTGTAGAAACCATTTAGAGACACACACTCATTCACACACACACACACACACACACACACACACACACAGACAGAGAGAGAGAGAGAGAGAGAGAGAGAGAGAGAGAGAGAGAGAATTACATAAATAACTTCTTTTTCACATTTTCTTTTTATTGAAAAATAGAGTATTTTGTCATACAATACATACTAATTACAGTTTCCACCTCCTCTATTCTTCCCAGTTCCCCCCCTCCCACCTCCCCTCTCCACAGGATCCATTCACTTTCTGTCTATCATTAGAAACAGTCTTCTAGGATATGGCAACCAAATATGACAAGCTTAAATATAATAAGATGAAGCAAAAACATCACAAGGCAACCCAACAGATGAAACGAAGCCCCCAAAGCAGGAACTAGAATCAGAGACCCACTAGATCACACACATCTATAAAAATACTAAGCTAATAGTTATAACATAGAGGCAGAGGACTTGGTGCAGACCCAGGTAGGCTCTGAGCTTGCTGCTTCCATCTCTGTGAGTTTAAATGATCCTTGATTAGTTGATTCAATGGACCTTGTCGTCCTGGTGTCCTCTATTTCCATATGGCTTTCACACTCTTTCCACCTCCAATTTCACATGGTTCCCTGAGGTCTGGGTTGATGGATTTGATGGAAATATCCCATTTAAAGGACTATCTCTCTATGTAATGTCTGGTTCTGGTTCTCTGCATCTGTTCCTATCTACTGCTGGAGGAAGCCTTTTTGAAGATGACTGAACTTACAAGGCACCCATTGATGACTACAGCAGAATATCTTTAGAGATATATACTAGACCAGTACTGTTTTGTTTTACCTTAGGTCTCTGGGCAGTCTAGTGTCTGGTTCTTGCTCACTTAAAGAGCATTGGGTATGGGTTCCTTTTGGAATGGGCCTTAAGTCAAAGCAGACATCAGTTGGCTACTCTCTGGAATATCTTTCGGGGGGGGGGGCAAATTGTAGGTTAAAGGTTTTGTGGCTGTGTTGCTGTTTACATTTCTCTTTTGGTAGCCTGCAGAGTAACAACACTAGAATTCATGGATAAAGTCTCCATATAGGCACAAGCTTGATTTCTCTTCTGTTCAATGAGTTGTGTGGGTGTTGTCTGCAGAAATGGAACCCTGTTGTAAGTTTATCATAAGAGCAATCCATTCTCTTAGCAACATCCTGGCTTGTTTGGAGATTCCTATGGGAAACCCTTGTCCAAGAACCTAGTCCTGCTACTGGAAGCCTCATTTGTTGCCAAGAGGCGGCCAGTTGAATCTGTATAAACCCCATTATTAGGAGACCTAGTTAGGATCCCCTTCATACACTTTAGGAAGTTTCCACAGTACTAGATTTCCATATTAACCCACAGGTGCCCATCAATTCCTGCTGTCTCTCTCCTTATTCACTCCTTCAACTCTATACCCTCCCCCACCTGATAATTTTCTTCCAGTCATTTCCTGTGACAAGATCACCTGTAAAATCTACTTCTCAATCCCTGTAAAATCTATTCTATTTCTCCATCCCAGGGGGATTCATGTGTCCTCTTAGTCCCTTCCTCTTCTAACCTCTCAGAATCTATGGATGGCAGTTTCTCAGTTATTTAACGGTTGAGATGTAAGTAAATATATAACATGTTTATCTTTCTGGGTGTAGTATCCTAGTCAGGATTTTTTTTCTATTTCCATCCACTTGTCTGCAAATTTCATGGTGTTATTTTATTTTTAACAGCTGATACTCTATTGTGTAAATGTACCACAGTTTCTTTATCCATTCTCAAGTTGAATGACATCTATATTAATCTTACTGATTAACAAGCATGGAAATCTTTATAAAATTTGCTTCATATAGAAAATTAAAATATACATTTAGAATTTAAATTTTAAATATGTCTAATATTTTGATAAATGTGAACAGCAATGACAGTAGTATTAAATATCTGAAAATTTAAAATATCATTTTGAGCTTTAAATTTCACTGATATAATTTAAGATGACAAATCTATAAACTAATATTTTCAAAATGATGTATCTGCTTTATTTACACTGAATAGAAATATGTGGTCCAAATAACATGAGATCACACATTTTGGCAACATATATGGAAATTTTGGCAATATTTATGGAAAATTAATCTTGTAAAAATCATTTCCTAATTCTTTCCCTTATTAAATGCCAATATTTAAAAGCAACAATTTTCAAAGGAATTCCAAAATTCTAGTGTGGGGTGGATGCACTCATTAAAATTATTGTTAGAATGGCACATCACTTACTGGAATTTCACTAGATTCCCCATGAAGTGAAACTATTGTCATTTTAACTCTCCCAAATATCGACATTTGACACGTCATTTTGACAGTTCAGATATATGACATTGAGTTTATTTCTTCATGGAAAAGCATTACATCAATAAAATTTCAATTCTATGAGACGTAATCTAATGAACTAGCTTATTAATAGTTATATTAGACAAATTAAACATTATGCATACATTAAAAGAGAAGAAAACATCTTTATGTTTAATACCAATAAGAAATACCCTAAAGGTTGAATTATACTGTTTTACTCTTAACAACAACTGCTACTTATATTGTGGACCATTATTGAAGCTCACTGATTATTATGATTGAAAAATACCCTCTATTTTAAAGTGTTTTCCATTGATTCATGTTTGGGCTACATATACAATTAACATAGGCATGACATTTTTCACTTATCTCAGTTTTAAAAGCAGCTACTAAATTTCGCACCATGAATTTAACCATTTCAGAGTAATGGTTAAAGTATCATATATAGGGTGCCATTAATTATTAATGGAACTAATGTATTCTAAATATCAGAATCAATTGAAATGTAATACTGTGAAAGACCAATGAACCACAGAAGTGTTTGAAACTGGCTGGAGAAATCTTCTCCACAGCAGCTCCTTCCTGGAGCTAATGCTAACTCTAGGAAGCAATTAACATTAAAATGTCTGAAAAAAATGGTAAAGAGGCAATGCATCATGTCTGTAGGAAAGAAACACTCTTTAAAGATGCTTGGTAGGATGCACACATTAGCTGGAGGGAATTCAAAATAACCATGGGTTTCATAAACAGAGTTTTCACATGCATAAAAGAAGCTTCCAAATTGAGTTTAAAATGCACAACAGATTGTGCTGTTCTGTACAAACAATAATAGAATACAACTTGAAATCCAGTAAAAAGTAGTTCTGATTTAAAGACATTATGCTTAAGGATGTGATCATGAGTAACACATCAGCGTAAATTGGATTTCTGCAATCATACAAAGCTTCATTTAAATTGGTGGGTCAAGAATGTTTTGAAATTTTTATTAATATTTTATAAAGCTTTGCCTCATTTTAGAAGGCTAAACATAACAAAATGTTGTTAAGCTTCCATATTTTATAAAATAAGGAAGGGATGGCTTTAGCTCCACTGTTAGAGAAATATATAGTTTCTCCAGCAGATTTTAATATTGCCCAAAGCCAACAGTCAATGTTTTATACTCTGTTGGTTGTAAACTGAATTTCTGCACTGGATAAATGACTAGCATTGCTCAATTAAATAATTAAATGGTATTGCTATTATTAAATAATTAGAAACAGCCTGACCAAGCTGTGATCATAATTCTGCTTCAGAAATACTAGCATGTCATTTCCTACATACAACCAATTGAACAGTTCAATTTATTGTAACAATAATTTCATTATGTCTTTAAAAATATATGTGGTGTAAACCTTGCAATCTAGGAGACATTTCATTGGATTTATCAAGTTCATCCCTGCTGTCTCACTTTCAAGGACCTGGGAGGGGTTATGCATGCCACTATATGCAAAAAAGCAACCAGTAATCTTGCCTAGCTGTGAACCCTGGGAGATATAACTATAACCATGACCAGCCTGCAAGATATGTCCTGGAAGAATAATGTAACTTATGACAAGAGAATATTAAACCACCCTCTGATTGGTTGTTTGGCCCACTCTACAAGATGTGTTCTGTACCTGATACTGTTGTGGAATATTTTACACTTTGTGAAGATATACTTCTGTGATTGGTGTAATAATAAAGAGCTGAATAGTCAAAATAAAGGGCCAAAAGTGGGATTTCTGGAGATGGAGAGGAAGAGGAAGAGGAATCCATGTGTGCAAATTATATCAGAAAGGTGCCACAGAGGGAGTGGGCATACAGAATGAAAGGAAGATGAAATAGAGACAAATAGAAGTGTGTTAATTTAAGTAATAAGAGCTAACAGGGCAAGCTAAGCTAAGGCCAAGCTTTCATAAGTAATAAGTCTCTGTGTTGTTATTTGGGAGCTGCTGGCCCAAAGAAAAATCCATCTACATATGGTTCCCTTTGTGGGACTTGAACATACAAACACCCTACCTTGGACTGCTGGCAGTGGTTCAGAGTGTTCCTGGTCTAGTCTACTCTGGTGACTGGTCTAGCAAATACTCTGTCATCATAGAGTCTTTATCCAGTAACTGATGGAGGCAGAGGCAGAGATCTACAGTCAGGCACCAGGGTGAGCTCTGGGAATCCAATCAGTGAGAGAGAGGAGGGATTCTGCAGGCAGGAGACATCGAGATCATGATGGGAAGATGTGCAGAGTTGACAGGCCACATTGGTGGAAGCTCATGAACTGTAGACTAGTGGTTGTGGAGCCCCCATTGGACTGGACTGGGCTCTCTGGATACGGAAGATGGTTGTTTAGCTCAAACTGTTTGGGGGCTACCCAGGCAGCGGGATCTGGATCCATCCCTGGTGCATTGGCAGGCTTTTGGGAATCCAGTGCCTGTGTTGTGTCACCTTGCGCAGTCTTGGTACAGTGGGAAGGGGCTTGGGCCTGCCTAGACTCAGTATGCCAGGCTCTGCTGACTCCCCATGGAGGACCTTGATTTGGGAGATATGGGGACGTGGGGTAGCTTGGAAGAGAGGGCTGGCGGGTGGGAGGAGGAAGGAGGTAGGGTCTGTGGGTAGTATGTGGAGTGAGTAGAAAGTTTCTTAATAAAGAAAAATGAAAAAAGAAAGAAAGAAAGAAAGAAAGAAAGAAAGAAAGAAAGAAAGAAAGAAAGAAAGAAAGAAAGCTAAGAAAAGTTCTGAACAAGGAGCCAAATACAGCTTTCTAGTCCTGAAGTCTCTCAGGTAGACTGATGCAGACCAGTGTTTAGCATACAAAGGCATGGCTACCAGCCGTTGCTTGTGTATTATGAAAAAGTCATTTAAGTGTGGTCATATGGAGATGAACATTTCTTTTTTGTTTGTTTGTTTGTTTTGTTTTGTTTTTTGAGACAGGGTTTCTCTGTGTAGTTTTGGTGCCTTTCCTGGATAGTGCTTTGTAGACCAGGCTGGCCTGAAACTCACAGAGATCCACCTGGCTCTGCCTCCCGAGTGCTGGGATTAAAGGCATGTACCACCACTGCCCAACGAACATTTCTACTAGTAAAGGGAATTTTTGATCTACTTGTTGCTGTGTGGAAGAAACTAGTGTCAACAATATTTTTGAGGTTACAGATTTGAATGCAATCACTTCTTTACTTAATAGTGTGTCTCAAATGGGAATTATAAACCTGCGTCAAGAAAGAAATCCACATCGACTGTCAATCCTCATAAGAAAAATTACATGTAATTTTGTTCCTCTGGCAAAGACACAAAGAAACATTTTGAGATTCACCTTCTTATTTTCTACACTGTTAATAATTCCATAGGTTTTGATGTTGTCATTTTTTTAAACAACTTTTTTTTTAAAGATTTATTTATTTATTATGTATACAGCATGTATAACCGCAGGCCAGAAAAGAGAACCAGATCTAATTATGGATGGTTGTGAGCCACCATGTGGTTGCTGGAATTAAACTCATGACCTCTGGAAGAGCAGCAGTCAGTGCTCTTAACCTCTGAGCCACCTCTCTAGCCCTATGTTGTCTTTTTTTTTTTTTTTTTTTTTTTTTTTTTTAGTTTCCTAAAATTCTTTTCTCTTGTTACATATAAACTTACAAATTAAAGCCCATGCTTATCTTGTAGCTGAATCTATGTTCACATCAATATCTGTCTTAACACCCACACCATATTGTATCTGTACCAACATCTACATTAGTATATGTCCCTACACTGATGACCTAGCTTCATCACTTAGAAGAATTTTTAGCACACAGCTCATAGTCGATTAGTGTGGCTCGACAAATGAGTTATCCTGTTCTATTCAGTTTATAATGTAATTTCTACACATGCTGATTTTAAAATATGCATAATAAGAAACATATATGAATGGTCTATGATGGTCTCATTGAACTCTATGTCCTTCATAAATTAAAGAATATTTCTGTGAAAAAAACGTGATAGTGGCTGTTCTCGTTTCAGTCATAATGGTGCGATAAAATTCTCTGACCAAAGGCAACTTAGGGAAAAATGAGTTTATTTTAATGCACAATTCATGGTTATACTCCACTATAGCCCAGATGTCATATCATATTGAAGCAGCAAGTCATATCACATTCACCATCACATGCAAGCTACCCTTACATTGTCTCTACATTTATGTAGTTCAGGATATAAACCCATTGGATCATACATCTAACAATGAACAGACATTATACTCAATTTCACAATTCCTAAAGACATGCCTAAAGGCCAAACTCATGTAGACAACCCCTCACTCCACGTGATTTTAGGTTGTGTCAGTTTGACAACTAAAGTTAACCACAAAAGTAGATGGGTGGTGGAAACTAACAATAAATGCCAACTATAACTTCATATCAAGCCAAAATATTTGCATTCATAATCAAAATTAATTTTATTGTGAAATTCTTAATGTGAAGGCTCTATTTGGACACAAACAATTGTTAAGGTATTCTAAGGTAGATGAAACTAACCTCATATACCATTCTGTCGTGTACATGCCAAAATTGATATCATCATCATCAAACTACACTTGACAAATACATGTATATAAATTTTGGGGGGCTGATAGCTCACAAAAATGACAGAGAGACTTATTATTAATTATGAAAGCTCAACCTGCAGCTTAAACGTGACCCACTATCTTTTATAACTTAAATTAACCAATTTATATTATTCTGTGTTTTGCCTCATGGCTTTTTACCTCTCCTTCATTTTTTACTTCCTGCTTCTTCTCCGTATTCTCTGAAATTTCTCCTGTGTCTACATTCATCCCCTCTTCTTCTCTCTCCACCCAGAAGTCCCACCTAACCTCTTCCTGCCTGGCTATTGGCCATTGAGCTCTTCGTTAAACCAATCAGAAGGCACCTTGGCAAAGAGGCATCTTCACAGTTGCCAAATGGTTACTACACACACTTCTCCCTTTTTGTCTATATAAAAAAGAAAGGTTTTAACACTAACAATGTAGAACTATTTATAATAAGAACAACTGTTTAGTAAGAAATACATTTACAAATTTCATTCCATTAGTATTTGGCAAATTCAGAGAAAATAATCTATACTATCTATCTTTGGTGAGTCCAAAGTTTCATACCTAATTTACTTTCTATCATAACTAAAGAAAACTATAACTATAGCTATCTAATCTTCAATCCCATCAGAAACCCAAGAAGGATATAATATTACCTGAGCAAATAGAAAGTGCAGAACAAGTAACTTTCAAAACTTTCAAAAAAATGACAGAGATATCTGGATGCCTGTACAATCATCCCAAGAGTTCTCTGCAATGTAGAGGCATCCATATTTGGCTTAGGGGCCTAAAATATCTAGCAGAATTTTCTGGGAGGCAGGAATTTTGAAGGACTGTCCTACTTTGTCTTAGCAAAATTTGTCAGTTCTCTTCTTTTGCATCTTGCTAGTCCAATTTGGAGAACACACTGTCAGCAGTTGAAGCAAGGGCTGTTTCTTTGCCCAGTGGCTTACTTTGCCACACATCAAAGCAAACTCCATGTGGAGGACCTTCAATGCTCGTCATACTCCTTGGAAGTTGATTTGGGACACATTGCTGTTTGACAAAGTTCTATTATTTCAGCATTGCAGGCCACACTTCTCTAGCACCTTTATTTCATTTTAAAAGATTTTCACTATTAATGCCTTTTCCTTTGGGAAATTCTGTACAGGCTTAGGTAAAAAAATTGAAATGTACACAATGGCAGCCCTGTGGTGATATTTTGTTTGTGAGCTAAAATAAAGCTTGCCTGAAGATTAGAGTGTGGAGCTAAACCACTAGTTAGCCACAGAGGCCATACAAGGGTGACACACACCTTTAGTACCAGCACTCAGGAGGCAGAGGCAAATGGATCTCTGTGAGTTCAAGGCCACCCTGGGCTAAACAAGATTGATTCAATCTAAATAAGAAATAGAGACAGGCAGTGATGCTCATACTTTTAATCCTAGCACTTGAGATCTCATGCCTTTAATCTCAGTACTAGGGAGGTGAAAACAGGAAGTGATATGGCTGGGCAGAGAGAGGAATATTGCTGTATCTATGTCTCAAAACCCCAAGAGACCACCAAGAAGCTGGTTTCTGAAACAAGCATACAAGAGTCTTTTTTATTGTCAGGTTTGAACCTGGGCCACAGCCCGGCAGATGGAGGGAAATGTGGTGGCAGCAGCAGGCCAAGGGATAGGAGAGTTTTTAAAGGGAAAAAAACCACAAGCCAGGAATTACATACATTGGCATCTTGGTATTAGATAGAAGGGGTTTGGGTCAAGGTGATTTTTTTTTTTTTTTTTTTTTTTTTTTTGTAACTGTTAGTCTAGACTTTCAGAGTAAAACTGCTTTTGAAACTCTTGGGTTAGACTTTTGGTGTGGAACCACAACCTGCTGACAGGATTATCTTAATATCTATAAGGGCCATAAACCACAGACAGAATGTCTGCAGGAGCATCTGGATCTTGTTAAACTTCACTGCCCTGTTTCTTAATTGACTACTTCTAAGCTTATCTGTTAAAGTTTTCATGGCACATCCCTGACATTCTTCCCGGAATGGAGTATGGCCTCTAGTCAACAGGTGGTCTAAGATGGTGGACTTTCCCTAAGATGGATTCTATAAAGTCAAGTCTAGGCCTTCATGTTGCCTTCACAATATAAGGTAGGAAAAGACAGGAGCTGGGTTCCTTTTAGGCTGAGGATTTTGTAGAGGTAAGAAACTAGTGGCAGGCTGCTCTCCTTCTATGATCTTTCAGCTTTCATCCTGATATTTGGCTCCAGGTTTTTTATTAAGACCAATTAAGATTCCTGCTTTATAGCCTCTCTAAACAAAATAGTTTTTTGTTTGTTTTTGTTTTGTTTTGTTTTGAAAAACATCCTCACCACCTTGGAGCCAGGAATTCCATTGTGCCCTATTAAATACATCAAGAGGATGAAAGTTGGTAATTCACAATATACAACTGGTACCCAGGATGACATGCCTGAGGATCCAAAGCCTGAGGACATTAAGAGTTCAGTTAATAAGTATAAAGAAATCAGAATGCTGTAGTATAATGAAAAAAGGGTATGACATCATGACCTTCTCGTTTGAGAGCATTATGAGGGGAATATTCCAGTATAATAAGATTAAGAAATTGTAGTATAGTGTTTGCTTCCAGAAGTCCTTTTCCCAATGTCAGGCATTTGGATAAGGGTCTCCATTCCTCACAGGGACATGAAAAAAGTTCCAGATTGCTAAAGCAGTCATTCTCCTTATCTCTGGCAACAGAAATTTATGGCCCTTTCATTAACACATGTCAATGCCTATTGTCAATGTCTAGGCTAGCTTCCTTAATTATAGTTAGAGACCTTCTCTCCAGCCCCTGCCAAGTCCTGTTTGTCCAACAACCCACTTATAAAATAAACACACAGACACATATTATTTAAACTGCTTGCCATTAGCTCAGGCCTACCATTGTCTAGCTCTTACTCTTATTTTTAGCCCATTTCTATTAATGTATACTTTGCCATGTGGCTTGTGGCTTACCAGTACCTTACATCTTTCTTGTCATGGCGGCAGCTGGCAGTGTCTCCCCCTCTGCCTTCTTGTTCCCCCAATTCTCTTCTTTGCTTGTCCTGCCTATACTTCCTGCCTGGCTACTGGCCAATCAGAATTTTATTTACACAGAGAAATATCCATATGCACTTCCCCTTTTCTTTTTTTTTTTTTTTTTTTTTAGGAAGGTTTTAACTTTTACATAGTAAAATTACATATAACAAAATAATTATCAAGCAAGAATTACAGTTACAATATTAAAGAAGATATCCTATCTATCTTATATTTGTGAGTCTAAGGTTTTATATCTAACTTATCTTTTATCATAACTGAGGATATTATAACTATCTAGTCTTCAACCACATCAAAGACCTCAGAAGGATATAATATTATCTGAGAACTGGGAGAAGGATGCAAGCAACTTTTGGGAGTCTTGCAGGGTAGACAGAGACAGCTGGCAGCCTGGACAGTCACCTAATGTTCCTTTGTAAAGTTGGGGCATCTGTCTTCAGCTCACAGGCTAGAGTCTCTCAGTTACTTTTTTCAGTGTCCTGTAGAATGTCTGTCAGTTTCCTCTGCGAAGCAGGAACCTGAAGGGCCTTTTTGTCAAGCGAAGTTCAATGGTCACCTTTCTATGGGTCCTGCATGTCCAATTGATCAAGCAGTCCAGGCAGGAACAGATTCTTGCCCAAATGGCTATTTTTGCCAAGGTGAAGATAAACTCCATATGAAGTGTCTTCGATGTCCATCCTCCTCTCTGAAGTAAATCAATGCTGCCAGGAGCAGACATGTCTCACTGTCCAGAAAGTCTAAATTTTAAAAATATTTTAAAATCATTTTAAATGTCATATTCTGTAGGTCTTTAAGAGTTTGAAGACCATCTATCTATTTAAAATATAGCTTTGTTTGACCTTGAAAGCATATCTAATATGACTATAAGTTTGATTGTTATAGACAACTAAATACTAACCTGTCTTTCTTCATTAACCTAAATAGTTTCAAAATTTTACATTACATTTTTTTAAATGAGCTGTATAGGTACAATACCCTAAACCAGAGTAGAAACACATATACAGTATAACAAAAATAACCTTAAATTCATATCAATATAAAAGAAAAATGTAAAATATTTGAGACAATAGTTATTTAAAAGTAGACTCAACTGCAGTGGGTAGCTGTTCCAGCTTTGACCTTGAAGCACTGCCCCTATCAAGGCAACAGGTAACTGCTATACCTGCTATTACCTGCCCCTGGGGCATAGCCTCTTTGGACCCTGAAGATATGAGAGGTGTACATGCTAGCTCTCTTGGCTACCTTGTGATCCTGGATGCTGGATTGCAGACCAAGTCAGAGTTCTCCAGAGAATCATGTTGGCCTGCATCTCACCTCTCCTGGGTCCTGTAACTGATCCCTTTGCTGATTGTAAGTTTACCCAAAATAAACCTCTTTGACTATCAGATAAACTATGTGGAATGGAACCCACATGATGCAAGCTCCAAATCCCAGGTGGCTTCTTCGGAAACCAACACTTCACAAATGCATGGATACTGCCCCCAACCACCTTCCCAGATTACTGGCACCAGCAGGTAAAATATGTCACCTCTCTTGTAGATTGTGTGTCTCCCCTAATAAACCTGATCTCTATTAACCTTGAATGAATCCACAGTGTTTTGATTTCTCTGGAAACCAAAGCATAGCCTCTTCCCCAAAGCAATACATATTCTGACTTCCATTTTAAAGTTAAGAAATTCCTAAAGTATCTAAGATGGTTTAATTCAGCAGTCCATTTTACAATTCCATATCTCTCAGCAACTGTCATTTGCTCATCAACAATAAAGAGTAATTCAAAGTTAACAAGGCATCATGCAGGATCCACACTTACTGTTTATTTTCCATCTTTATGTGTCTGTTCCTTTTTTATTTTTATTCTCTCTTTAAAGACTTTGTTTTATTATTTATAAACTATTTTGTCTATGACTGTCTATACCAATTTTGTTTCCTTCTTTAAGCCTTTGCATATTTTTTAGACACACTGTAACCTGTTCAGAATTTTTTTTCTCATCTGAATCTGTCTTTACTAAGCACCCACAGCATTCTCTGACCACATGAAACAAATCTTAAACTGCCATGTCAGCCACCATAAGGCTCATCTTAGCACATGGCACTAGCCCCTGGTATTGGTGGCTGGCTCCAGCCCATGGGCAGAAGCTGGTAGCTATACCTCTGTACTCCAAGCACAAGCAGATCTGAGAGATAGCAGGTCTAGAAAGCAACAACTTGCTTTTTCTCCAGAATGTATTTTAGCTTTCTTAGGCCCCATGCTTGGATATTCAAACCCCACATTTTGTGCCATATCTAGACAGATTTTTCTTTAGGCTGCCAGCTCACAAAAACTGTCAGGAAGTCTTAATATTAATTATGAAAGCTTGGGCCTATAGCTTAGGCTTGTTCCACCAGCTCTTATAACTTAAATTAGCCCATTTATATTAATCTACATTTTTCCTCATAGCTTTTTACTACTCTTCCTTCTTGCAACTCTGGTTTCCTCTCCATGTCCTGTGGCATCCATTCTGTACCTCAATTCATTTCCTCTTCTTTCTCCCCCAGAAGTCCTGACTAACCACTTCCTGCCTAGCTATTGACCATTCATCTCTTTATTAAACCAATCAGAAAGCACCTGACAAAGAGACATCTTCAGAGTGTCTAAAATATTATTACACAACAAATGAATACAAGCATATAACTCGAGAAATAAATTTGTTCATTGAAATGTGTTTTCATATATACATATACACACAAACATATATATCACTATTTAAGATAGAATAGATCATTTTCTCCCTTCCATTTTCTTTCCTCTTTTGAAACCTTCACATGTATACTCACTGTTTACTGCCTTTGAAATTCAAGGCTTTATTATTCCAAACTACTGAGTATAATAAATCAATATAAAAATCAATAGGACTAGTTATGTAATTGAGTTGATAAAGTACTTGCCTAATCTGAAAAAGCTCTGATTTGAATGCCAACACTATATGAACCATATGTAATAGTGTACACTTGTAATTCCGGACCTTGAGAAGTGAATTCTCAGAGAACATGTACTATGTGAGACCCTGTTTCAAATATGGTAAGAAACAGAAAGGAAGGAAGCAAATAAATTATGTATATCATAAAGCAAATGGTTGTGTTGGCAAACAAAAAGGGGAAAAGTTTTTACTTTTACACTCAAATCATTTTTTATTTTTGTTATAAGCCCACTATATTTTAATTTCCCAAAGTAATTTTCCTATACAATTTAAGGAAGTATAAATAGGTTTAAGTATTATTAGTACTTATTGTTCATTAACTGAAAATTGTTAGCTTTTTATCTAGCCTACATTATTTGCTACAAATAACAAACATCATTTCAAGTATTAATGAATAATTCTGTGGATTCAATTTAAAGCATTGGTTATAAATATATTTTCCAAAAAACATAAATATGTCCTGCTCAGCCTGCATAATGTTACTTAAATATAAGTCGACAGAACTGACCATTTGGTATATTTGATAGTCATTCAGTGTGTTGTTTCCTGGGAAGACTAGTTCTCTCATTCTTAGTTTGTTTGTTTGTTTTTGTAGCTCCTTGTGTAGTTTTGGAGACTCATAGGCTTTCTCCAGTCCACATGATAAAATAATTTTAAAATTACTTAAACCAATGGCTATTTGCACAAGACAGGAATCAATCTAAAGAACTGGGGAAAATGTGCTGAGATTAGGAAATTATAGTTAAGATGTCTTAGTAAGTAAATCAGTTGCGGAACAAATAAGAGAATCCCAGTTCAGATCTAAAGGACCTGCCTGAGCTTAGCTCCCAAGAGCCCATGTAAAAATTTAGGCACAGTGGTACAAGCTGTCCCACACTGGGTGTTAGCTGGTTGGACTCACCTGCAGCCAATTGAATTTATTCAAGGAACTGCAAGTTTTTTCAGAGATGGTATCTTAGAACTCAGCTAGATAGTGAAAAAACAAGGTATCCCATGTTGACATCTCTCCTACACACACATGCATGTGCATAAACACACACATATATAACTATAGATACACACATATGTGTACATATATACCTACACACACACACACACACACACACACACACACACAGACAGAGAGAGAGAGAGAGAGAGAGAGAGAGAGAGAGAGAGAGAGAGAGAGGCATATATAACTACATACCAAAAAAATGAATAAAGGTAAACTTGAACTATATTTTCTAGGTAATTTTCTTCTTCCCTTTCCCCAACATCATTCTAAGATCTACCATCTGAAGAGTCATAAATCCAGTTCTAGACCTTTGACTATAAATATACATAAAGCCACAGAAACCCAAGTGGACAATGCCAAAAAGAAGCACTTCTCAGGTCTTGCATCCTTGGCTCTGAACATTGGAGGTGAAGGACTGAAACACTGTAAGAGCCAAACCATCAGAAAAGGCTGTTATGAAACTCTCTCTGCTAGAAATGGCTCCAAAAGTAAGACCAGAACAATGGCAGTGGCAATGATCGTGTTATTTTGAAAGAAGTAAAATTTTCAAGGAAAAGGAACTATAGGAACTTAGTGACTGCTAGAAAAGATTTTACCTCTCCCACGTAGGAGTCCTTAATTGGTTGTCCAATAGAGAGTGTTCATTTCTGAGACCATATATAAACAGAAAAACAAAACAGACACAGCAGTTTATAGGTGTGGTGTGTGCTATGTAAGTATAGAGGGTGTATTTACTAATAACTGTCTAAAAAATAGGCAATGTAAAAAGAGTCTATCAAATTGAAAATGGATATGAGTGGGGCCATAAGTATGGGGCCAAGATGAAAGTGAGGATGTAAGTTACATAACTCAATTGCAATGAAAAACACTTTGAGGGGCTGGAGAGGTGGCTCAGCGGTTAAGAGCACTGCCTGCTCTTCCAGAGGTCCTCAGTTCAATTCTCAGCAACCACATGGTGACTCACCACCATCTATAATGAGATCTAGTGCCCTCTTCTGGTGTGTATGCCTACACGCAGGTAGAACACTGTATACATAATAAATAAATCTTAAAAAAAAAAAAAAACCACTTTGAATATAATTTAAAATAAAACAGTAAACTCACAATAATGCTCCAAAAAGTAACCTGTAAAGCAAATACATGAAAATAAGCCTCTGATTCATTAGTTGTAAAGAGCTTGCCTGGCATAGAAGTGTTCTGGGAACAATATCCAGGTATTTAAAAAGGAAAACACAAGAGCAAAGAAAGCTGGAGAATAAAACTGCTTCCCAGCCTTGAGACGTGTGCAGTTGCGAAGCAATTAGTTTGTCTTTATCAATGATATGTGTAAAATAATCCTGGCTTTTGTCCTAAAGCACAGGGCCATATGTGAGTGTGTGTGCATGTGCATGTGCGTGTGTGTGTGTGTGGGGTGTGTGTTTTGATAAAGTTATGGATACAGCACCTTATAACTAAAATAAAAATTATAATCTTTCTTCTGGTCCATGCAAGCATTATTTCTGGAATTTGATTAAATTGTATACCAATGGGGGGGGTTGTGTCACTGAGTTCAGATGTAACTAGAGTTACCTCATAAATCAGGGATTCATTATAATATTTCCTACTTGTGCATTTATTTGAAATATTCCATTTCAAATATTTCATAAATACATAAAAATAATAGGAAAAGTATTTCCAAAATGGCCAGTTAATAATAATAATATGGATAATAACTATAATACAAAAGGGATTCTGAAACTTCAATAGCAATTATATAAACCAATAAATATAAACTTAGATCTAAATTAGCATAGAGCTTTCCTCAAAATAATATGCACAGAGGCCAGCATTTAAGTGAAAATGGTTCTTTACTCATCACCAGGAAGGCACAAAAAGATAAAAAAAAAATGACTAAAGAAATATGCTTATGGGGTTGCATAGAGAAAAGAACCATTGTGCTGAATCATTGAAGACAAAGTAAATTAATACAGCTATTATGGAAAATATCATGGAGGTCCTTGAATAAGTGAAGATAGAGCTACCATATTATGCAACCCTCCTCTTTATATGTAGATATAGGTATATATTTACATCTAATTTCCTGTGTGATTACTGTGACAAAAACCATGACCAAGGCAACTTATTAAAAAAAAAATTAGTTATGACCTTGCCTACTTTTCAGAGGGTTAGTCTAAAATCAGCATGGTAGGAAGCATGGTGGCAGACAGATGTGTCAATGCAGCAGTAGCTCAGAGCTCAATTCTGATTTGCAGACACAGAGAGGGAGAGAGACTGTGCATGGCAAGGACTATAAAATTTCTCCTACAAGACCCAACTCCCAATCCTTTCCAAATAGTTCTATTGACTTTGGACCAAACATTCTAACATATGTGCCTCTGAGGGCTATTCTCAGTCAAGCCAAACACACACACACACACACACACACACACACACACACGACAAATGAATATATATGCTCTCACATATATGAATATATATATCCAAAGGAAATTAAATCAGCCTTAATAAAAACCATCGTATTGCCCCATATATTACTAGGATATTCACAGTAGCTAAGAAATAGAAACAAACAAATACACATCAGCTGTTTGGATAAAGAATACATGATACAAAAATGATAATGGAATATTGTTCGGCAATTAAAATGAATGAAATCCTATCATATGAGACAACTTTTATAGAATGAGACCATTATTTTAAGTGAAGTAAGTCAGAGATGGAAAAACAAGTTTTGTGTGGAATCTAAAGACTTGAACACAAAAAAATTTAAAGGATTAGATAATGGTTGCTATAGGTTACAGAGAGTAACTACAGAGTAGGATGCAGAATGATTCACCAATGAATATTTAGGGTTAGAGAGAAGTAAGAAGTTTTTGTTATTTATTTCTCTGTATGGTGACCATAGCTAACAATAATGAACAATGTATTTCAAAAAAGCTATAAGAAAGAGTTGTAAATATTTGCATTATTAAGAAAGAAATAATGTATATTAGAGGGATATTTAAAGTTTTCATGAATTAAACATTTGAAAATTCATAAATGTATCAAAATATCACACTGTACCCACTCAATATGCACATGTTTTGTTTTCAACTATTATTTAAAATTAAACTTTCATTATAAAATAAATATAAATAATGGATTGCAGTTTAGAAGACTTTCTGAAATACAGTGATTTAAAGTACCCATATGAATTTTAGCAAGCAAATATATACATTTTATACCTTGAGTCTAAATATTTAGTTTAAATGCAAGGCTATGATTATTGTAGGATGTATCTATGAACAATAAGTCCAAAGGGGGATAAAGTCCTGATAATACAATTATGTTCTATTTGTGAATTTCAGATTATAAAAATTTTAGGCACATTCCCCAAATGATCTGAGGGTTAATTAATTATAAAACTTATACCATATACATACACCCACAATAAAATTCATCTAATTAATTAAATAGCATGAAACAATTCTTGACATATAAAAGAAAACATGGTCATGATGATACTAAAATATGACATTTTTATGTACTAAAGCAGTGGTTCTCAACCTGTTTGGTAACCCACATTTGTATCCTACCTGGCTATTGGCCAATTGGTATTTTACTAAACCAATTTGAACAACAAATCTTGACATTGTACAAGAGCATTATTACACAGCATACAGTTATGATGTGACAATGAAATAATTTTATGGTTGGGGGTCACCACAACATGAGGAACTGTTATAAAGAGTCAGAGCACAAGGAAGATTAAGAATCACATTTTTTAAAACATTTTTATTCAATATTTTTTTTTTTATTTTACATACCAACCACTGGTTCTCCTCCCTCCCTTTCTCCTCCTCCCTGTCACCTCTCCCCCATCACACCCCCTATCCACTCCTTATTGGTGGTAAGACATCCCTTAAATAGTCAACACAGTCTGGCGTGCCAAGTTGGGGCAGGACAAATGCCCTCTCCACTGCATCAAGGCTGAGTAAGGCATGGCACCATAGGGAATGGGATCTAAAAAGCCAGATCATGTGCTCAGGATAAGTCCTGGTCCCATTGTCAGGGGTCCCACATACAGATCAAGACACACATATGTCATCAACCTTCAGAGGGCTTATTGTGGTCCCATGCAGGCTCCCAAGCTGTCAGTCTATAGTCAATGAGCTCCTACCAGCTTGAGTCAGCTGTCTCTGTGGTTCTAAGCAAAGATAATTATGCTACAATCCACAACCACAGAGAAGCTAGGTAAAAAGGATGATCCTAAGAGGGACCCACGTGGTTCACCCCAAGAAGGGAAAATGGTTAAGATCTCTTGGGTAAACTGGCATGGGGACATAGAGGGAAGGAGATGGGAGTGGGGACAACAGGGTTCAAGATGGCTGAGTGGTGGAGATGGCCAAGTTGGGGGAATAATGGAGAGGAAGAACAATGAAAGAGATATCTTGACAGAGTGAACCATTATGGGCAAGGGAGAAACCCGGTGCTAGGGAATTCCCCAGGAAACTACAAGGATGTCCCCACTAAGACTCCTGGCAATGGTGGAGAGAGTGCCTGAACTAGCCTTCCCCTGCAGTCAGACTGGTGACTACCGTACTTGTCATCAGAGAACCACTTTTCTAGAGCATCTAGTGCTAGCAGCATGAGGCCAGAAGTGGACTGCAGGGGACTGCATCTGGCTTATAAATAAACAAGAAAATTCACCAATCGATGATTGTAAAATATATAACATCAATGTCATAATTTTAGACTCCTTGAAACAAATTTTTGGACAGATATTGTAGTGCAGGTATCCTGAGAGAGGAATAAAAAAGTGGGAGTGTCTTCAAGCATGCACTAAGAACTTGTTACCAGTAGGGGGAGAAAGTGTGCTCCCACAGCTCTGAGAATCATCAGAAAAGGGAATTCAAGACCTTCTTTAAGGGCTTTCTATCCATAGGGGCAAGACACTAAAGTGTTTGTTGGTGCCAAGTGTTAACCAGTTGCTATAGTTTGATCATCAGGGAATTAGTTACCGCTTGTCAATCAGGATTATAGGCGTTTTCTTGGAGCTTTAGAGAAGAGTTCCAGAGAGAAGGAGAAAGAGTGGGGTGGTATGCAGAGTGAGTGGGAGACAGAGAAAGGGGGAGCAAGGTTGCCTATATTAAACTGGTGAAGTCCAAATACAACACTGGCAGTGCAAGTGTTTACCACAAGAACCACAAAACAGGTCTATATTAACATACAGCATGGAAAGGAGAGAAGAAAAAGGTAAAAAGCTGGGGACTGAAAGAAATTTTATAATTTAATGAGTATGGGACATATGCTTCATCTTTAATGATTTATTGGTTGATTGATTTCTGTGTTTGTGGACCTGAGCATAATGCAAATCTGCATGCAGACACCAGTGGAGGCCTGAATGTACCAGATCCCCTTGACCCAGAGTTAGAAGTGGTTGTGAGGTGCCAGGAACAGCATTCCAGTGTTCTTCAAAAGCAGCAAGTATTATTAACTATGGAGCAATGTCTTCATCCTCATATTGTGCATCTTGATTGTGATGCTGTGAATATGTAGAATATGCCAAATCTCACAAAAATTCAATTCAGATATACACACATACCATATGGTGCTGATACCTAAGTAAGGCAGGTGTATGCAACAACACTTGAAAAGACTTCTTAGGAAGTCTATAATAAGTAGAGTAAAATTTTTAAAAAATGAACTTGAAATGGAATGAAACACATTTAAAAGTATTCACCTACTAGATATAAACTAAACAGAGTCCAGGCTGGCCATAGATAATATTAACAAAACAATGCCATTTTTTGTAGTAACTATGATGGTTTTATTATACGTTAGGGTATCATCTGTAAAGTATGATGATGGGGATTTATTTTTTTTAATGTGAAAAGAAATCTTGGATGGATAATAAATTAAAAATGAGTCAGCACATTCAAGCTGTACTTGTATTTATTAAAACTTTCATATAGGTATAGACTGAATTTTAGTCCTTTTTTCCTGTATTGCCATCTCACGACTTTCTTTTTCTCAGTGAAGCCCTTATTCTCTCCAACAACTCCAGCTTGTCCATACCATTTTGTGTATTCTCTATGACTTTGTATATTAGAATATTATTTTGTTTTACTGTTTTTTTTTTTTTCCTGATGGCATCTGTAGTTTCTATCTGAAGATAAATATCACCTTTTTAGTGTGGTGAATGCAGAAAGTCGTTCTAAGTTACAGTTACACTCCTGTTGTGAGGCTAGGGTTCTTTTCCATTTGTGGATTTAGATAATTACCTTCCACAAATCTGCTTCGCCCTCTGCCGCCTCCCTCATTCAGCTTTGTTAGCTTTGCTTGATAATTAGAAAGTAAACCTTATTAAGTTCACCACAGTAACATTTCCACCAACATATACTGCACTTGAAGGAAGATTCATTCCTCTTTATAGAGGATTGTATTTTGTACACCCAAAATGAATTCCTTTTGGCCGTCTGGTAAAGTAATAATAAATTGTTAGATTCTTTGCTCATATCTCTGCTTCACACAGAATCTGCTTTCCTCTGAAGTTTCCTTTAAACACCGTTCCTGTTTGTTCGTCCAGTGATAAAGGTGTATAATTTTTGAATTATAGTAATTTGAAGACCATATTCACTGACTTCAAGTTCTGGTTTAATAGAACCTATAATAAGGAAGAACTTGTAAGGACAGACAGAATGGGGCAAATTCTCAAGACTTTCTAAGGTAAAAAGGGAGGAAAATGAGATAGTCTACTTAAGAAACTCAGTGAATTAATATGCATTCAGTTCAATGCAGTGCATGGAAAAAAATCCAATCAGTCATTTGTGTAAGAAATTTACTTTTAACCAAGTTAGTAAGTAGAGAGAGAAAGACGGGCTGCTAAAAGAATAATTTCACTTTTTACTCAAGATAACTGCTATATCATAATGATGAAAGATTTCTTGTATATGTAAGACAAAGCTGAGCTATAATGAGGTTATTCATTCTTCCTAGACCAGAAGATAAATGAAGTGTAAGTAATGGGTTCCAATTTAGAGTTCTTTTTCATACTGACAATAAGGGCCTTGCTAAACTAGGATGTTTCTTTTAGTGTCTTCATGTGTTTTTCAATCATTAGAAATGAATTGATTAAGGTTGAGAAGAGAGGAAGAATGGATTTTGTTTATATTCCATAAAAGTCACATTGTCACAAGGACCTAAGGCTTAACTCTTTCTAATATATATATATATATAATTATTATATGTATATAATATATATATATACATATTAGTAACTAAGATGGTGTTATTATATATTAGGGTATCATCTGTGAAGTATTATGATGGGGATTTATTTTTTTAATGTGAAAAGAAATCTTGAATGGATAATAAATTAAAAAATGATTCAGCACTTTTTCTGGTTATTATTCCATATATTTAATTAAAATAAGAGAAAGCTGATATCTCTTACACTTGGTTATCATCAACTATTTCTTATTTAATTTAATATATATTTTATTTAGTCTTGTCTTTTCCAGGATAACATAACATCAGTGGTTAACAAGAAGTGGGAAGGGAAGTTTGACACTACCAAGGCAGTAAGCAACTCATGTGAGTGACTGGTTCTGGGAAAATGAAACAGACATATTTTACCAAATAATTAATGAACTAAACAAAATAAATCAAGTAATTTTATCAGAAACATTTTTCATTCCTATGTCTTCCAATAACTCATACTAATTCTAATAGTCATAAACTGTGAAAAGTATGGTGTAGTTGGAAGTTTTCCTGTGTGCTACCTGGTCTGCAGGCACTGAAACACAAATAAACACAGAGGCCTATGTTAATTATGAACTGTATGTCTATTAGCTCAGGCGTATTACTGACTAGCCTTTATTTACACTTTAATTAACCCATAATTCTTATCTATGTTCAACCACATTGCTTGGTACCTTTTCTCAGTTCTGTTTTCACATCTTGTTTCTGCTGTGTCTGCCTGGTGACTCCTGATTCAGCCTTCCTCTTCCCAGAATTCTCTATGTCTGCTTATCCTGCCTATACTTCCTGCCTGGCTACTGGCCAATCAGCATTTTATTTATCTACCAATCAGAGCAATGCAAATTCACGGCATACAGAATGACATTCTACAGCAGTATGGTACAATATTGTTTTCCAAATCTGAACCATAATGGTACTAACAAATATGCTAACATGGAAAAGGAGAGACTCAAGGGGCCTGAAACTTAGGCAAACAACTACAAACCACTGACAAATGTTGAGAGCAAGAGAAAATAGTAATTGTTTTGGAAAACTGCCCAAATTGTTTATCTAAGCCAGATAGGGCTGAAATCATATACAAACAATTAACAATTTCCGGAATAAGCAGATAATGGAAATAAACAGAGAGAGGGGGGGATAGAGAGAGAGAGACAGAGACAGAGAGAGACAGACAGAGAGAGACAGGCAGAGAGAGACAGAGAAAGAGAGACAGGCAGACAGGCAGACAGAAAGGCAGACAGACATAACACATAAAGAAAAATAGACTATGGGTCATGAATTTGAAAGAGAGCAGAAAGTAAAGTAGGGTGGTAATGTGGGAGGGTGCAAGGGAGGAAACAGAAAGGGGAAATTGATTTAATTATATGTTATTCTTTCAAAGGCATTTTAAAGGCATTCAATTTGAAATATATGCTTTATATCAAGCAGACTAGAAAATTCACAATTAATAGATCAATGAAAAGTAGTTTCTGAAGTCAACATAGATTAGTGTAGTTTGAGGTTAGTGAATCATGTGCTATAATAATCAAACATGTCAGAAAACACTGATAACAGGGTGTTTACAAAAGTATCATTTAGTACTCCTTCACTATGTGGACATTTTCATCTTATTTTTTAAAAGATTTTGGTTTATGTTATTTTATACTAATTTATTTTATCAAGGTTCATACATTATTATTATTACTGTTTTAAACTAATATTTTAAGAATATTAATTTTATGACACTTCATAGGAGAAAATGCATATTGTAGGATTTGGTGAATGTTAGTACTCTATAGAGAACAAAGAAAAAGAAATTTTCTATATATATATATATATATATATATATATATATAGAGAGAGAGAGAGAGGGAGGAAGAGAGAGAGAGAGAGAGAGAACAAAGAAAAGAAATGGGCTATAGAAGTAAACAGAGTATTCTCAACACAGGAAGTTCAAATGGCTGAAAGACATTTAAGGAATTGTTCAACATCCCTAATTATCCGGGAAATACAAATCAAAACAACTCTGAGATATCACCTTACACCTCTCAGAATGGCTATGTTCAAAAACACAGAAGACAGCTTATGCTGGAGAGGATGTGGAGCAAGGGGAACTCTCCTCCACTGCTGGTAGGAATACAAGCTTGTACAGCTACTTTGGAAATCAATATGGAGCTTCCTTAGAAAACTGGGAATCCATCTCCCCCAAGCCCCAGCTGTAGTATTCTTGGGCATATACCCTAGGAATGCTCAATCATACCACAAGGGCATTTGCTCAGCTATGTTCATATCAGCTTTGTTTGTAATAGCTAGACCCTGAAAACAACCTAGATGCCCTTCACCTGAAGAATGGATAAAGAAAATATGGTACATATACACAATGGAGTACTGTTCAGCAGAAAAAAACAATGACATCATGAGGTTTGCAGGCAAATGGATGGATCTAGAAGAAAATCATCCTGAGTGAGGTAACCCAGACTCAGAAGGACAAGCATGGTATGTACTCACTCATAGGAGGATACTAGATGTAAAACAAAGATGACTAGACTGCTACACAACTCCAGGGAGGCTACCTAGAAAATGGGACCCTAGGAAAGACACAGGGATCACCCAATGACAGAGAAATGGATGAGATCTACATGAACAACCTGGATGACAGTGGGAGTAATGAAGGGCAAGGTTTGTGGGAAAGGAAGCTTAGGGGAGCAGGAGATCCCAGCTGGATCAAGAACAGAAAGCAAGAACGAGGGATAACAGACCATGATAAATGAAGACCACATGAGAACAGGAATAGGCAGAGTGCTGGAGAGGTCCCCTGAAATGCACAATGATATATCCTCTGTAGTCTGCTGGCAATGGTGGAGAGAAAGCCTGATCTGACCTAGTCTTTCAATCAGATGGCCAAACACCCTAACAATCGAGCTGGAACTCTCATTCAATAACTGATAGAAGTGGATGCAGAGATCCTCAGCCAGGCCCCAGGTGGAGCTCCAGGTGTCCAATTGTCAAGAAAGAGGATGGACTGTAAGAGCGTGAATTGTTGAGACCAAGATTGGAAAAAGCACAGGGACAAATAGTCAAACGAATGGAAGCACATGAATTATGAACCAAAGGCTATGGAGCCCCCAGCTGGATCAGGCCCTCTGGATAAGTGAGACAATTGAATAGCTTGAACTGTTTGGGAGGCATCTAGGCAGTGGGACTGGGACCTGTCCTTAGTGCATGAGCTGGCTGTTTGGAACCTTGGGCTTACACAGGGACACTTTGCTCAGCCTGGAAGGAGCAGACTGGACCTGCCTGTACTGAATCCACCAGGTTTAAATGAATCCCCAGAGGAGTCTTGTCCCTGGAGGAGATAGGAATGGAGGGGAGGAGATGGGGGGAAGGTGAGGGTGTGGGTGGGAGGGGGGAGGACAGGGGAACCTGTCCTGTGTAAAATTAAAACACAAATATAATAATAATAATAAAATAAATAAAAATAAAAGACATTATATGTTAATAACAAAAAAAGAAAAAAAAAGATTTGGTGAATCTTAGTTCTCTATAGAGAACAAATAAAATAGGTGTTTCTATCTACATAATCTCATTAAGATTTTGTGCTTGTCAGAGATTGAAATTTGGGCTTCAATATTTTGTCTTGCTTTTACTTTGTCTCATTCTAGAAAAACTGTCCAAGAAACATAAAAAATATTTAAAATAAAATCGAAGTGGTCTACAGCATGTTAGTACATTCATCTATACTATTTCAATTAATCATTACAAAAGAAAACTGCCCAAAATGAGAAGCAGTTAAAATTCTCAGAGGCAAAGATTTTAATGCCCATATTTCTTTGAACACATTTGGATGCAAAATTAAAATAAGGTTAGGTTCAATATATTCTTGAATTCTCTAACAACACTGAAAATATCACTCAGATTTAAATATTAAAACCTAGAGAAATAAAAAAAGAATATTTTCTGTACTACAAAGAAGATACAGCAGCAAGTCAATTCTAATTTGGGTCCACAGAACCCATGTAAATGTCAGTGGGGTGTAGCGCTTGGCTGTAACAGTTACTCCAGCTACATACCAGTTAGACAAGCACTCTCTCAAGCAATCTGGCCAGTGATCTGGGCAATATGGATGAGCTCTGGATTTAACTGTGAGTCCATGTCTTAAAGGTAAGATGGAAGAGAAATGGGGAAATGTTTCTAAATCTCAAGACCAACTTCAGTCCTCCACACATGCTTGCATGGGCTTACTCACATCTCCCCACACATATGCTCTATAGACATGCAGGTACCTACATGCACCACACACATGTATGTTCACTTTTTTATGTTGTAAAAAAGAAAAAAAACCCTTGATTTACAGCAAAATAGGTATATACATACACACATACGTATGTATATATGTGTGTGCATATCCACTTTCTCTCCACGGCTCTCAATGTTCCTTTCCTCCCTTTGTCTTTTTCCTTCCCTTCTCTCTCTCCTGTCATCTCTTCCTTACTTTGCTCATCTCCTTCCTTCTCATGATTCCTCCCTACATTTCATTCCCTACCTTAATTTTCTTTCATCCTTTCCTTGACATTTCCTTCCCCTTTCGTTCACTCATTTCTTCCAACAGTGGCTTCTCAGGGATCTTAACACTGCAATGGTATACATGCTGTTATCCAGACACGTGAGTAAGATTCAGTTCTTATACTTGCTGTTGTCCATATATGTGCATAAGACTCGGTTCTTGTACTGCAGAAGTTTCACAGCAACAGTCTAACCTTATAACTACTAAACTGCCCGGCGCCTTTTCCCACCTGACCCTGTTACTGTTCCATATTACTTTCTTGTCCTTATATATTTGTGGAACCACACCCATCCCAATCAGTCTGGGAAGTTAACATACTGTGAAGCATACTTCAAATCCAAAGCTGTTGTTTGCTTCATTGATCTGGTTTTCACCAGACTTAGATAATTCATAAATGAATATTGAAATTTTGGGCTAGAACAATTATTCAGTGATTATGAGATAATTTGCTCTTGGAGAGGACCTCTGTTCCATTCCCAGCACCCATATGAGGAGGAAATATTCTCTTAAATTCCAGCTCTGTGAACTCTGACTCCCTCTGTGGCAACCACAGGCCCTGCACAAAAGTGGCTGATACTTATGTATGTCATAAACATACATGTACATAAAAATAAAATATTTTTAACAGAAGTTATATTTGGCTAGTCTTCATGATGATGTTTATCTGCACATTTTTGACAATGATGCCTTAAGAAAATAAGAGTATAAAGAAACGAATGAAAATTTCTCAGTGCCAGATGCTTGCAGTGTACCTATATGCCTTGATTAAAAATAACAGTTAAGGATTTTTAAGTTACTTATTGGTAGCAAACATTGTAACAGGTTTTAAATTATAGTACAAAATATGTAGTATAGTCCTAAAAATATTAATCTATAAGCATGGCAAAGATTGTCCAGTTTGGGAGGTGAAGTATCAGAAGCATGGTGTAAGCTTTTGGCAGGCAGTAGGCTTCAGAGTGGCAGACTGTACCCTCATCAGTAACCTGGCCATTTCATCATGCCATTGAGTACCCTATTTCAATTAAATGTATTTTTCCTCATTTCCAACACACTGTGCTCCTCTGTAAGATGTATAACAGCACACAGAGTTAAAGAGAACAAAATAGAAAATGTTTCCTAAGAAACATGCTTTAACATTATTTCTATAAAATGTATTGCACAATTTTGTGCTATCTAGCAATTGTTTTAAAATTTTTTATTATTTGTACCTGACATCACAGTATGGTTTGTACCACCATGTGTGCAGATATGTGAGTACAAAGCTTCCCCATGCCATTCTCTTCACAGACAATTTAAAGAGATGTGTTAAGACTGGTACTCTTTAACCAACTGGTATGCTTTTTCCTGGGAAATACCACTTATTCTTCTCTCAAGGTTCCCTTGTTATCATTCCTTGTGTTGATTGAAGTCTCCTGGGCTTTCCCCACTGCACAGACCATCTCCCATATCTATTGGTGTTGTCCTTGTTATGAACATGTTATATATATATATATATATATATATATATATATATATATATATATATATAGAGAGAGAGAGAGAGAGAGAGAGAGAGAGAGAGAGAATGCATGTATCAACAATTAATAAAAAAGAGGACATGAACTTGAAAAGGGGAAGAGGGGAAGAGAAAGGAGATATATGCCAGGATCTAGATGGACTAAAGCAAGGAGAACACAATGTAATTAATTATAAACTCAAAAAATGATAAAAATGTATTAGGATATCATCAGTACCCAACATAATTTCCACAATGAAGTTTCTAAAAAGTAATAAATGCTATAGAATAATACTCTGTGCTTTGAAAATGTGTTGTTCTCATTGCTAACAAAATCCTGATTGGCTGACAGCAAGGCAGGATTTTTAGGGCATAGAGAATGCTGGGAAGGAGAAAGGTGGAGTCTGGGGAGAAACCATGAGACACAGAGTAAGGAAAGATGGAAAGTATGTACATGAAGTAAACAAGTCTCAGAGTAGCAGATAGATTAATAAAAAAATAGGATAATTTAAGTTATAAGGGAGAGCTGAATATGAGCCTAAGGGACCAGCTGAGCATTTCTAATTAATAATAAGTCTCTGAGTGATTATTTAGGAGAGGAGACTGCTAGGATACAGAGGAATTCTGCCTAAAAATGGCACCCAATGTAGGCACCTTAATCCACATAAGACCCAAGAAAGCTTAAAAAGACTCTGAAACACAAAATCAGATCCAAACATGGCTTCTTAGTCTCATGCCTCTCATGCCAGCCACAGCACTGGGACATGTCTCCTGGCAGCTGCCAGCATACCATGAGCTAAGCCACATGACAGGTTTCTGAAGCTCTCTCACATGGACAGCAGTATAGAGGGTATCTCCCAACCACTGCATACATCCTTGAGCTGCCAATATAATCTCTGCCAGCATGGCAGATTTGGGGTTTTCATCGTGTGGACAGAAAAGGTTATAGATTCTCAATAAAGACAGATCCAGATGGAGGAAAAAGAAAAACTCTAAACAGGTTACAGAATGTTTAAAAAGGTACCAAGCTTTGGAGAGAAAAGGGAAAAAAAAGGAAAAGGGTATGACAGTCAACCTATGCATTTTAAAATGCCTTGAATTCAAAAGGAGGAAACTCCATATGGAGTTTTTCTTTATGGCAAAAGCTAGACATTTAGGTAGGAAAAAAAAAAAAACCTGCCCTTGTCACAGTTGCTGACAGTGTAATCTCTAAACTGGACCAGCATGACACCAGAAAACCAACAGCCAAACTTTGCTAAGGCAAGGTAGGACAGTCCTTCAAAACTTACTGCTTCTCCAAGAAGTCTGTCAGATATACTAGTCCTGTAGGACAAAAATGGATGGATGGATGCCCCAATGTTTTAGAAAATTTTGGGTATCTCTCCAGGCAGCCAGATCTTCCTGTCATTAGGTAACATGATACCCTTCTGGGACCTTTGATGGAGTTAAAAAACTAAGTAATTAGACTTAATGTTTTCCACAGTTATGATAAAAATGTAAATTATGTATAAAACTTCAGGCTCACAAAGATAAGATAAATAACTGAGTATTTCCTCTAAATTTGCCAAATATAAATGAACTGGATATTGTAAATGTAATCTTCCTTGACAACTATTATTATTGTATGTAATTTCACTATGTTAAATTAAATCTTCTTTTTATTTTTTATTTAGACGAAAAGGGGGAAATGCTATGGAATAATTCTTCTGTACCCTGTGGAAATGTGATGTTGTCATTGTTAATAAAAAGCTGATTGGCTGATAGCAAGGTGGGATGTTGGGGCAGAGAGAATGCTGGGAGGAAGAAGGGCAGAGTCTGAGAGACCACAAGGGGCAGAGTGAGGAAAGAGCAACATCCAAGAGCTAAACAAGTCTCAGACAGCACTTAGATGGATACAAATTGGTTGATATAAGTCATAACAGCAAGCTGAAAATGAGCCTAAGATACTGGCCAAGTATTTATAATTAATAACAAGTCTCTGAGTGATTATTTTGGAGTGACTGCCTACAAATAAATCTTTGTCTTTCATGTTATTAATTTGTATGAATTTTTAATACAAAGAATCTGCATGGATTTTTATTACAAGCAACACTTTCCTGCTTTTTTTTATAATTTCATATATGTATATTTTATATTGAAGGAAATGGTATTCTATCTTTTACCTTGAGCTATATTTCTCCTACTTGGCTTTATTTTTGCTGCACTATATATGAACAAAATTTTTTGCAGAAAGTCATGTGACACACGTATACTCCCAGAAGATTCCACTAAAGAATTTTTCCCATGGTTTTAGCTACGCATAGCAAATTGCATAATTTTTTTCTCCTTCTCTGAAAATAAGTGCATTTTATATTAAAGTTGTTGATATTCAGCATGGAATCCACAAATATAATTCTTGGATAGTTATCGTCCACATCACTGTTCTACGAGTTCCTTTCTCACTATGTCAGTTTTGTTTCATGATGCACTTTACGTTCTTTGTCACCCATTGTCTTCTCTTAAATATCTTAAAAGATCTACTAATATCCTTGATTTATATAGATTAATTTTATTTGTCTCTTTCATGTATCCAACATCTGAATTATTGAGTAATATTTGCATACTAGGAAAAAAAAACATGTGTTAAAGATAACTGCTTCTTAACATAGAGAGTACACAGGACATCAAGAAATCCAGTCAAAACAAATTCAAGGATATTTTCCAATGCCAATACATTCTTCGTGTTTCTTTAAATGCATAAGCTTTCCCTGACATAAACATACTCAAAGATCTAGAAACAAAATGGTACTATTAAATCTAATAATCTCAACTCTAAATGCTATGATGTAATCATATATACAATGAAATTTAAGGGAAGTAAGAGTAGGTAAATTAAGTTTAAGGCTCTTAAATGATGCATTAGCAGATTTCTGCTATTAAGCCCGGCACCTCATAATTGTCTTTGCCCAGATCACTTTGATCTCACCACAGTGTGGTGCTGAATTGATCACTTTATTTGCTTTGATCCTTTGCATGTCAGCAGATGTCAATGGAAGCAGGGGCTTGAAAAGGATTTATGTGGTTGGATTTTCTCCTTTCATACTTCTATCAGTATACAAAAGCCTTCCAGACCAGAGGAGACTCTGAAAAGTAGAGTAGAATTGTTTTAGGCGTCACCAGTGTGGTCAGCTGTAGAAGATACATTTGCCCGGTGATCAGCAGACATGCAAGTGAGCTAACCAAAGAGTGTTAAAAGTCCTGGGCTGACCTACACAGGTGGAAGGAGGATCCAGTCTTGATATTGTCTATTTTTATGTATTATGTCTAGAGATTTTTAACATTTAAAGATTTGTTTTAAGGAACATTCATAGAAATGGAGATTTACATGAAAGTTTATTAAAAAGTACTACAACTAAACTTCATCTAATCTAATTGAGTTCCTTAAAAATTAAAATGAAAGCCCATTAATGACCATTTTAAAATGTTTCTTTTTTTTTAAATATGGAAGCTTCCTTATAAAATGAAACTTCAATGTGCGCCAATGATGGCAGCAGCTGCTTCCTGGTTCTGGATCCTGTGCAATGGTGAGGACTAAGGCCCATTGGGAACTTTGTCAGCGGCAATACCCTTTAATAATTGCTGACAAATTAGAAGCCACCCAAATGCTAGTTTTCTGTTGACAAATTGTGAAAAACAAACATATGGTAGGTTGACATTATCTTAATTTTCTTACAAGGTCTGTTTCACTTTGATATGAGGGCAAGTCTATTTCAGTGAAGTTGGTGAAGCATTATTGGTACAGTGTTTGAAGTTTTCTTCAGTATTATGTTTTTTGCCATAATTGTTTAAATATGGCTTTTCAAGATGGAGAAATCCATCAGGGAACACTGAAAAAACTCAAGTATGACAGTGAAGTAAAAATCAATTACAGTACCACAGTGGCCCATTTGTAGAATGTTGGAAAAGAGTGTCTTCAAGTGACTGAATTATTTGTACCATCCCCACTTGAAGCTCATGTTGAGAAGATGCTAGTGCTTATTACAAAACCACAAGTTCTCACATGGTAAGTTCATGGGAGGTCAGATATGAGAGGATCTTGTATACTAATTTTTTTTAACTTCACAATGTACCAAAGGTCACACAGTGTGATCAAGATGATATGTTACTTTTAACACATCAGCATTTAATCTTTGGCATGGGATGGCATGTGAACACACAGAGGGGTTCTGAATAACCAGGGTGTCTTCTTAGAGATGAAATCTGCTTTGGTATGGATAGTGGCTGAAACTCAAATATTTAATTTTCTCAAGAGAAATTCAGGTTAATTCATTGTGAAGGATAAATTTAAAGCTAAATTTTACCTCTATAAAATCTATAAAATGATCATTTGCTGTTGATTTCTTCAACAAAAGAATACAGATAAGCCAAGAAATAAGTGTAATACATATGTATGTATATAATTTTGTGAAAATATTTATGTATGGAGTTAGAAATACTTAATTCTATCCACTTTAATAAAAAGTATAATAATATATTAAAAGTAGATCTTAAGAAATTATACTTGTAAAATAGCAATCATAAAAGTTTACAATCAAAATAAAACAATTTAACTTATTTTAGATACATTATGTTCAATGTATGCTGAAAACAGAAAATGATGCTATGATTTTAATATTATATGCAAAAATCAAAGTTGTGGGTGAATCTGTCAATCTCTGTATTTGACATTATTTTGTGATGTGAAAATTCAAAATTAATTTATTGAATGATATTGAAAAGTAAATTACTGACTTACTAGCAATATTAATCATAATGAGTGACAGATATAATAAATATCAAGCATTCCTCATATTGAACTGAAATTAGAGGGCTTGCCCTTTTGTACCATTTCTAGGTTTCTTAGCTCCTGAAACATCTCTCCAGTACCAAGAAAAGTCAGTCTTCAATCAATCTTTTAGCATCTCTCTACCTGCTGGCTAGCTTTAGTAGTTCAGTAGGCTGCTATGGGAGAACATATTCAATAGTTTTATCCATCACTGTTCCATGTATGCTACAATATATACATTATAGGACAAAGGCAACCACGGTGGCTAGTGACAAGACAGTTTATGATTGTAATCAACTGTTTATTATTGTTGTTATTATTATTATTATTATTATTATTATTATTATTAATTATTTGAATGCTGTTTTGCAGGAGAGAAGTCTTGGCTCATACCTCAAGCTTAATAAATAAACAATGACTGTGGATGGGGCTGAAAGAATATTCTACTGACATTTTGCTAAATGGACATGTAGGCAGCTGTTTACTAAATTTTCATGTTTATGTTTATGTGCTTAGACAAAGGCTACTTTTTTCCTGGTTTGTAGAGGGCAACAGTTAATGAAAAGAATCGTAATTCATCAAACTCCTGAGAATCAATGACTGAGAAGTGATCAGGTCCAAATAGGGTGTATATTCTAAAACTTATAATCTATGCCCTTTGTTTTCCATTTTGGCCTTTGATCCTTGGTGGAAAAGAAAGGGCATAGATTACAAGTTTTAGAATAGTAAGGAGTGCTATGAATTGCTGTATATACCATGGTTGTTACAATCATCAATCCCCAGCAGCTGTGGCTAGATGAACAGCACATGAAAAAAAAAAAAAAAAAAAAAAGGTATGGTATGAAAGCACTCAAGGAAGAAAAGGAGTTTGTCAGTCCATAGAGGGACAAGAAAGGGCAATGTGGGTTGAATATGACCACAATATACTCTCTAAACATAGAAGTTGTCAAAAATATTTATGAAAAATAGAAACAGAAAGCAAACTGAGATATTAAGAATATGAGAGATAAAAACATAGAAAAGGAAAGTGGGGGGATCAACAAAAGGAACAAAAGAAAGGGGCCACAGACTTTTGTGGTGGTTTTGTGTTCCCCGAAATATTGTGCACCCTAATGAATTTATTTGGGGTCAGAGAACAGACAGCCACTAGATACAGAGGCTAGAAAATGGAGGCACTCACGCCTTTAATCCTAGCATTCCAGAGACAGAAATCACTCTAGATCTCTGTGAGTTCAAGGACACATTGGAAACAGCCAGGCATGGTGACACACGCCTTTAATCCAAAGAAATGAGCCTTTAAGTCAGGGAGTAATGGCAGAAAACAGAAAGATATTTAAGGTGTGAAGACCAGAACCTAGAAGCATTTGGCTGGTTAAGCTTTTAGGCTTTGGAACAGCACAGTTCAGATGAGATTCATTCTGGATGAGGACTGAGAGGCTTCCAATCTGAAGAAACAGGATCAGCTGAAGAACTGTCAAGGTGAGGAAGCTGTGGCTTGTTCTGCTTCTCTAATCTTCCAGCATTCACCCCAATAACTGGCCTCAGGTTTGATCATATTAATAAGACTTTTTAAGATTCATGCTACAGACTTTTACATGCATTTTTATCAACAGAATGCTAAGACAGCACAACCATTCAATCTAAATACAAAGGGATGTCTGTGCAAGAACTATATCTGTAGCATGTAGCAAAAGTAAGTTTTAAGGGCTTTAGAACACTTTCAAATCACTGTGTATTGCCACTGTCCTTGCTTTCCTTCTTTATGAAGATGCTACCCTCTTCAGAAACACGACTTGGAGGAACAGAAAAAGAACTGACCTGGAAATGTCCTTTTGCAGAAAACTTCTCATTGTGTTGGAAGTCATTATGTAAGCTGCGAAGGGTCAAGGAAAAATAAGGCCAACCCATGAAATCTCATCAATAAGTTTACCTAAACAGGACTAACACAATAACCACACCAGTGGACATACCAGTGTGAATGTCCCATAAGGCCCCAGCCAAAGAAGTGCTAAGGGTAATCTTTATCTGCTGAGAGTGACAATCTGTTTTCTCCAGGAACATAAACCTCTTGGCAGACCATGGAGTTCCAAAGGTCAGCCCTAGACACATATACAACAAACAGTAAAGGAAAGCAGCATGTGTATATATGTACATATGTATATATAAAATGATAATAATTATAGAATGATTAGAGAGATTTGGAGGAAACTTGGAGGAGTTGGAAGGATGAAGAAATGGGTGGAAATTATTAACATGTTGTACTGATGTATGAAGTTTTCAAAGCCAATCTTTATATCAATTATCATAAAATTAATTAAATAATAATCATAATTATAAATATAAGAGCAATCATAAAGCCCCTAGGAGTAAGAAGACTATCTTCATGCCCTGTGTTAGGAAGAAATTACTGCAATGAGCACTCATGAAGGCAACAATTATAAAGGTAAATTATACCTTTGACACTATAACACGTAAATGGCTCTTCTCAGCAAAAGAAAATCTCAGTAAATCAGTAGTCTATGGTGAGAAAAAGTGACTTAAAATAGCATAAATGTGAGTATTTGCTAACATTAATACTATGTATGAACTACCTCAAATCAGTACTAAGAACATAAGTAAGCCAATTAAAATTAGACAAAAATAAATTCCTATTAGAAATGTTCCAATAAATCACACACACACACACACACACACACACACACACACACACACACACATAAGATAGATATAGCTATAGATAGATAGATCTTGCAACAGTATTGAAGAAGTGAAAATTAGAGCACTGGTTTAAAATTCTGTCTTTGTGAAAATAAGCCAAGTCATATAAACTATATATAATAAATCTGCAGTGTTGGAAGTACAGTACTGTATATCAGGCAACTGGTGTAGAAAATGAATAACTAATTTGTAGAATTTGGAGGTGTATTCTTTCAAAGGTTAGCTTGTCCAGAGTAGATGTTAAACAGAAATAAACTTTTAAGAGCACAAGTCAGACTATATACATATATGATTACAAAACAAAACAAAACAAAAACAACATTTTCAAGATTTCTTAAAATGAGTCAACTCTGTTAGAAGGACAGTTTAACTATTTGCATTCACACAATTGAGGTCTCAAGGTTAAATAGGAATAGACATCTGATAGTGAGGAATGAAACAAGTCTGGAAACATCCTATGAAGCACAAAAAAACTGTAACTTCACAGAACCCAATGCATCTCATCATTTCATGGAACTTCTGAGAACTATGAGGCAAAAAATCATCTATGATGAGATTTTCTTATACAAACATATACACTGAAGTTTTCTTGCTTTGTTTTTACTGTGTTTAAAAAATGTAAAATATTTGGGAGGTTTTTATTCCTATATTTATGAATATGTAGTCTAACCAGACTCAGGGGGCAACTGTGAGTGCTTTAGGGCCATGGAACAGCACTTTTGCAGAAAGGGACCTAAATGATTCTGCAGAAAGAGACCTTGGTAAACTTTGTTTTGCTGAAAAAATTAAGAGAGGATGGAGATACAAATGGAACCATGCACTCCATACTGCTTCTCAAATATGTTCTGCATCTATTATTGACTTACTATAATGCCACACGCAGGGTCACTGTGCTACATCTCATGGGTTTTGCAAGGTTATGACAGATGTGGCTCAGTGTTTCATCTATTAAGAATGGCTTCAGCTATACTGGAGGAATAGAATCCTTCCATAAATATAACTACTTAAAAACTAAAAGTGAGAACTTTGTCACCTTTCTTTCAAGGTAACTACTCATTATTCTCCCCTGAGGATCCTGAAAATCTCGGCCTTAGCTGTGAGGAGCACAGAACACAGAATTCTTTGACATCTGTGCCAGCTGTTCCTCTGTTTGACGACTGTTTGGCTTCTGAACAGATGAAAAATGCCATCTTTAAATAAAGTGGTGATTTGAACCTTGAATATCACTTTTAAACTAAAATATTCTTATGTAGTTGTCATATATTAAGACTTTAAAGCTGATATTAATTGATAGGCTCCAAATACTAGCAATGTTATTAGCACAATAAAATAAAAATCTTGCAAAGTATACCTCATTAGCTCAGAGCCTTTGATTCGTGCTGGGCAGGGAATTTCATACATTCAAATGTGTTATCTCCCAGCATAAGACATTCCCTCACAGTTTGTCATGGTTGAGTTTTCAGCACGCCTGCCAATATTTGTCATTTTCTGTGATCTCCTCGCAGATGCTTCACTACAGATGAAACTTTTAACTTGGGACAACAGAAAAGGATTGTCCTCCTAATATCGGACAGCACTTTTGCAGAAAGGGACCTAAATGATTCTGCAGAAAGAGACCTTGGTAAACTTTGTTTTGCTGAAAAAATTAAGGGAGGATGGAGATACAAATGGAACCATGCACTCCATTTCTCAATTTGGTGTCTTCTAAATGTTTGTTTTCCATTTAAAATATTTTTTATAGCAATGCACAATTAAAATATGTATATCGTTTAATGTTATAAGCATATAACTTCATTGGGAAACATTTTTGTCCTATGTAAAAAGCACTTGCAATGGTTTTGAAAGCTGTCTGGATCGCTCTCAAAATAGATTGGTAGATAATAAAAAGTGTGCAGTTGAGTGAGGTGATGCATGCTTTCACTCCCAGAAGTACTAAGGGGGAAAAGGTGGGGAAACGTCTATGAGGCTGAGGCCAGCCTGGTTTACTTGCTGAGTTCTAGCCAAGGCTACATAGTGAGACCTTGTCCCAGTAAAACAACCAGCAGTCAACAAAGTTTGTGGAATCACACATTTGTTTCCATGTATGGGAGTGCATCCTTGGATGCGTTTGTGTGTTGAATGTGTGCACACATGTATGTGGATCCCTGCATGTGCATGTGGAGACCAGAGGTCAATATCGGTTATCTTCTATCTCTTTTGACATTATTCCCCCCTTGATTTCTAATGCAGGTTAGGTTATTTTACAATGGGCTACACTATCTGCTCAGCAAGACTTAGGGATCCTTCTGTCTTAGTATACAGGTACTGAGATCATGGGAGTGCCACCAGGCCTGGATTTTTATGTGTATATTTGGCATCATAATCCAAGTCCTTGAAAATTTATCCACTGAGTATCATCCTAGCCTTTTGGGATGCTTTTCAATATACAGGGGCAGAAGTTATAATATCACTCTTAGAAGAGTAGAGAATAATCTTTTATGTTCTATATGGTATGTTTCAGAAAATATAATAATAATTCAAATAACATCAATGAAGCTCATGATACCAGAACATGTAAAACAATCCATACTGCATTGCGGTTAATGTTTTAAAAGTAGCATTTAAAAAAATCCTGCAAATGGTTGGAAATATAACAGTAAGCTTGAAAGAAATTTTGAAATTGGGGGAAAAAAAAACAGGGTCAAAATGTCATCGAACTGATTCTCACTACAATGGAAGTTTGTGTGTGTGTGTGTGTTTGTTTGTTTTAACCTTGATTTTTACATTGCATTATACAGCTTACCTCTACCTGAAAATAAATCTTCTGAAACCACTGAGTTACACTATCATAAAAGAGGGTACCCACTGATTTTCAGACATATGTTTAGCCAGGTAACTTATACCCTGTCCCTTTCCTTTCAGTTCCGTCTAATATGTTTTGTTTTCCATGGCAGCGTTTGGCCTAATGTTCCTCCCTGACTCAGCCACCAAGGTACCCAAGTGATTCTGAGGTGTGCAGAATCTCCCCTTTGCCCTTCATCAGGAGTGCCTTACTGGGTAGCCCTGGGTGGCCGAACAGGTTTTCCATGAGCTCACAAAGATCTACCTGCTTCTGTGTTACAAATAGAATTAAAGGCATGTTTCGCCATGCCAGGCACTGTGTAGATTTTTCAAAGCCCTGGAACTGACCTGATTTTAATTCAAAAGACTGTAGAAGCCCCCTGTTTATATGATGGTATCACTTGAACACAGAAGAGTGTGGCTAAAATACCAGCACTGAAGGAAGAACAACTGTGAGAAACGTAGCTGGCCACATTCTCCTGGTGATGCTCACGTCCCATCCATTCTCTCAGGTATGCCATGTCCTTTCATTCTCTCTTTTCTAATGGTTAGCTATTTAAAACAGCGGATCAAAGCTTGAGAATTTCCCCAGACTTTCACTTTAGGCATCACAATACTGGATTCCTTTTTCACACCCCTGTCAAAACCTTGTGGGTTTGTTTTTAAAATGTATTAAAATTTCCCTGAATACGTTCCCAGAATTTTAATTGCTTTTACTATTTTGGGGAATTATGAAAGGCCAGAATGCACCAATTAACCAATTTTTTTTTAAAAATCTTATCTCTTTTATACTTTTAAGCATTAAAACTATGATTGGTCTAACAAAATGCCTGTTAGCGAACAGTTTATAAAAATTCTGAAAATGATGCAGAAAATAGAAAAATTTAAATACATAATGTTCAGAGAGAGTGTTAAATTAGTGAATTATTTTGTTAAATGGATTTTACTTATAAACCATTGTTTAAGTAACATTGAAATTGATACACATGAAATAAAAATTATTAATAATTGTGCACAAAAATCACATATTTTCCTTGGATGGATATTGTAGCAGAAGTTCTAATTGATCTCAATAATAAAACCTGGAGTCACAATATCTGGGTAAATGCTGAAAGATCAAAGAAGTAAAGGAGCCAGTCACTAGAAAGATTTCTTACCTCTACCAAATCCTCAGACTGAAAACGGGTGATCTCCTGTCTCCTCACTCCTTATGGTACTCTCTCAACTTTCCCAGTGCTGTCATTAAAGGTGTGAGCTTCCAATGTGCTGAGATCAAAGGTATGATCCTCCCTAGTGATGGGTCTAAAGATGTGAACCTCCATTGTCTGGCTCTGTTTCTCTTTTAGACTGAGTCAATCTAGTGTAGCCCAGAGTGGCCTTGAACTCCTGATGTTTCTGCTTCCTCTTCACAACTGCTGGGATTAAAGGTGTGTGCCACACTGCCTGGCCTCTATGGTTAACTAGTGGCTAGCTCCACACTTCAATCTCCAGGCAAGCTTCATTTGTTAGGGCACAAACAAAATATCACTACATTTTCCCCTTCTTTTTAAAATTTTTTTCTAATAAAAATTTTCTAAAATAAAAGGTTATAGCTAATATGAGAGAAACTATATACAATAAGCACAATAACTATATACAATATATACAGCCAATAATTACAGTAACAATGTCTAGTCCATAATCATTTGACAAATTCAGCGAAAATGCTCCATTGTTTGTTTTCTCTTCTAACTTGCATTACCAAAAGTATCTTTTAATGTCTCTCAACTCTATATACTTCACACCTCTTTAGTGAATTTCTATTTGAACCTGGGAACAAGGAAATCTATAACTATAAAGTCTTCTACTCCATCAGAAACCTGAGAAGGAAATAATACTAGTTAACCGAGTAAACAGTAAGTGCAAACAAGTGACTTCCAGAAATTGTGAAAAAAGGCAGAAACAGCTGGATACCTGGACAGTCACCCAAGGTTCCTCTGCAGTGTTGGGACATCCATCTTCAACCTGTAGGTCTACCATATCTGACAGACTTGTTTGAGAAGGGCTATCCTACATTGTCTTGGCCAAGTTCAGCAGTCACTTCCTTTTGTGTCCTGCTTGTCTAATTTGGACAGCATACTGTCAGCAGTCAAGGCATGGGCATTTTATTGCCCAATGGCTAGCTTTTGCAACAAAGGAAGTAAACTCCTTATGGAGTTCCTTCAATGCTGACCATCTTCTCTGAAGTACATTGGTGCTGCCAAGAGTAAACATGTCAAATTTTCATTAAAAAACAAAACAAAAAACAACCCATGATATTAAAACATCTTAAATGCCTTATTCTATAGATATCTGCAGTGTTTGAAGAGGACCTTTCTATTTAAAATATACCTCTGTCTGACCTTGAAAACAAACCTAACATGACTACAAGTTCGATTGTGTTGGGTGACTAATTACTAACCTGAATCTCCTTATTATCATAAATAGTTGATAATAATAAGTTTCAAGGACAAGAAATTTATATAATACTGTTAAATGATCTATATATAAGGTTAGAATTATATACAGTATGTTCTAACAAAAATAAACTTAAATTTGTGTCAATATTTAAAAATCTGTATCAATGTAAAATATTTAAGACTATTAGTTGTTTTTTTGGCTTAAAAGTAGATTCAAAGATCTACCCTATATCCTGTTATCTATATCCCCTTTTTTCTTTCTTTTTTTCAAAACAAGAACCCTGAATCTAATACCCTTTGTTCAGCTTTATTTTAACCACTAACAATAACAACTTGTAACCAACCACAATAAACAATGACAAATATCCATAACCCATTAAAGACCAAAAATAATCTACCCTACCTTTTGGGAATGTGAGCATCGGGTACTTAAAATTACTTCCTACTGTCTGGGGTAGATGGCATCTTTGGGGGGATCCTGAAAAGAAAAATTTGGGTTAATTGTCAAGTCCTGGGAGAAGTAGCTGTATCATTTATTGTCTAGTCTCTGCATAATGGGAAAGTGTAGGACTTGTCTTGAGTCCTGGTTAGAGTAGTCTGTGAGACTGGATCATCTAAGCTAGCCAACTTGAATTTTTCCTGAGCAAATTGGAATCCAAGGTGATCTTTAGATGATGTATTTCAGCTTAGTGCTGCTATGTTATCATAGTCCTGGCGGAATAGTCATTGTGAGACCCTATCCTCCTTTTGGAGACTTCAAAGGTCACTATTAGGCATGGTCATAGTTCATTGCAGAAAACTTAAACACTTTAAATGGCATATGCAATATATCTCAAAAAGGTTAAAGGATCAATATTTGTTATGTATATCCAGAGTACAAAAGTTCAATTCCTAATTACCTGATAGAGACTCAAACCTGAAATCATGTACAGGAAGCTAGATTAAGCCTTTTTCTAGAATTAGTTAGTACTCTATATGACCATTAATATCATGGCAAAAAGTTACATATATATATATATATCTTATACATTTTGTGATAATATTTATGCCTTAAGAAAAGTTTTAAAGAGTCAAAATAAAACCAAAGGATTATGAGATTAGTAACAATAAAATAGTCCCTAAATTTTGGTTTTCCTTCTGTCCCATATCAGATGGCTCTTCTGAAATGATACAGAGATTTTGGATTTTAGTTTAACAATCATTATTAGGTCTAGAGAAGAAGAGAGCCACAGTCCAACTCCAAAGCCAGCTATAATTTTCAATTGAACTGGGAATACAAACATTCCATTTGCATTATATGTCTGTAGATAACAGCACAAACAAACATTTGGGAAGATTTATAAAATTTTATTTTGTTGGAAATGTAATATACTAGCAGGTCAATTTAGTTTTTTTCTTGGGACATTTTTTTCTGGACGATTTGTCCTTTATTTTCAGATGTCTCATTTGTTCAGTGGTCTTCAGATTTCTTAAATCATTCTCCTGAAAAGACAAAAACAAAACCCTGATCCAACCCTAATTTTTGGGAGGTTTCATATTGGCAAGTTATATCTGATTAAGTGAAAAGCATTTGTTAGTGGTATAAATTCATTGAAGTTGAGTGGTCATGTTGGTTGATGAACTATCTCCTTTTCTACTTAAGAGTTTTCTCTTATTCAAATCAAACCTTTATGGTATCCATAGCTTTTCTTCTCATGTAGAAACAAAAGCAAAACCTCTTCTGCAAAATAGCACATATCCAGGCTTCCATTCTGACATCAGTACATCTTTAAAGTATACCAGTATACTTTATTTTATAATTTAATTCATAGTTTTTCTATTATCCAATGTCTTTCCATAGCTGTTGTTTCTTTCTCATTAGCATGTAGAAAATTCAATGTTAATAAAGCATTATACAATCTACTTCTGGGGCTCTTTATCACTCCTTTCTGTTTATTTAGCATATCCACTAGAGTTGATTAGATCTTTCTATAACTGTTTGCCCAGTAGGATTGTGTTGTTATACCTGTATAATATGCTTTATATTGTAATAAGAAAAAAACTGTTTCATTTTACTAGAGACATATGCTGGAACATTATCAGTCCTAATTTTTACAGGAATGCCCCTGATGGCCATAACTGCTAGCCAATGTGTAATTATAGAATCAGCCTTTTCAGAATTCAAATCAGTTGCCCATTGGAACCCTGACTATGTGTCTATGGTATGGTTTACATATTTTAATTTCCCAAATTCTTTAAAATGAAACACATCCATCTGCAATGTTTGATTCATTTGAGGACATTTTGGGTTACTTCCTGTAGTTTGTAGAAATTGTATGTATAAAGAAAGAAGGACATTTCCTTATAATTTCCTTAGCTTGTTTCCAAGTGATGGAAAAATCTTTTTTCAAATCTTTGTTATTGACATGGTAGATTTTTATGAAATTATGAAGCGTCAAGCACATTTCTCATCAATAGTTGATCAATATTGTCATTACATTCTGCCAGAGGGCCTGGCAGACCCATATGGGATTAGATGTGTGTTATATATAAGGAATGATTCCTATTCTTGATTATTTCTTGTTACTGAATAAATAAAAATGTTAATTCAGACTCATCAGGAATAAACTGTTTCAATGTGTAAACAAATTTGTCTGCATATTGAGAGTCAGTTATTATGTTAAGACATTTTGTAAATCTATAAATACCATCAGAATAGCATATAATTCTGACTTTGGGGCAAGATTAGAAGGGTTTTGAGTCACTTTAATTAAATTTCCTGATTTCTATACTGCCTTTACTGATTTGTTTGCATCAGTATAAAATGTAGGGCTCCAAAAATTGCTGTTCCTCATGCAATGTGAGGAACTATCCACTTGTACTCTTTATAAATTGAACTTTCTTGCTTTAGGGTTATGTGCTAATATCTTCCAAGAAATTACTGCATGCTTTTTGCCAGTGTTCACTTTCTGAACATAATTTGTCAATTTCATCATTAGTAAAATGTGCTACAGTTTCTGCTGGGTCTTTTCCTTCTAGTTGACAAAGTCTCAATTTCCCTTTTAGAATCAACTCAGAGACCTTTTCCACATAAGTTTTTAGTTTTTTGCTCTGTTTATGTGGTAAAAAAGACCCATTATAAGATATCATCTTCTCTCTGCCTTAAGATTCCTATAGGAGAATGTATAGAGGGTAAAATAACTGAAATGTAAACAAGCTCTGGGTCCAAATGATCCACATGTGCATCCTGTAATTTTTTTCTACCAAAGTCAATTCTCTCTCAGGTTCAGCTGTTAATTCTCTTGGACTGCTTAAGTCTCTGTTAGCTTTTAAGATTTAAAACAAGTTAATCGGTTTTTTAGTTGTTAATCCTTTTGTGGGCCATAGCCAGTTAATGTCTCCCAGCAATCTTTGAAAGCCATTAAGAGTCTGCAATTGATCACTCCTAAATTGCACCTTTTGGGGTCAAATTTTTTGTAAACCTATTTTATATCCTAAATAATTAGTTGAATTTCCTCTTTGTATTTTCTCAGGAGCAATTTGTAATCACCAACAAGATGAAATTTTCTTTACTTCTTCAAACATTTCTCAAAAACATCTACATTTGAATCACCTAGTAAGATATCATCCATGAAATGATAAACTATAGATTGACTAAATTGCTTATGTATCATTTCCAATGGTTGTCATATAAAATATTGGCCCAGGATGGGGCTATTTAACATTCCCTGTGGGAGAATCTTCCATTGATAACTCTTAACAGGCTGAGAATTATTATAAGTATGCACTGTGAAGGCAAAGTTTTCTGTGTTTTTTTCTAAAGGTATAATGAAAAAATATATTAAATCAATGACTATAAGAGGCTATCTTTTAGGCAATAGAGAAAGCAAATGATCTCCAGAAGGTAGGGAGCCCATTATCTGAATTGCCTTGTTAACAGCTCTTAGATATGTTACCATACTTCATTTTCCAGATTTATTTAAATAAAAAATATGGAAGGATTTTACGTGCTTGTTGATTCTTCAATATGCTGCTCCTGTAACTGCTGTTTTAAGGTCTGTAATTTCTCTGATGTTAAATGCTGTTGCTCAATCCATACAAGTTTGTCTGTTAACCATTTTAAAGGTAAGGTTGTTGCTTCATTTGAAAGATTAGCAGCTGTTGTGCCCTGTTCTTATAAACCTGAATGGTTGGGGACTATTCTTCATAATACCTTCTAATATTTTCCCCAGAAACATACATTAATTTATGGTTTATTTCTGAGATTTGACAAATGTTAATCAGAGTTTTCCATTGCTGTTACAAATCAAGCTGCCATAAATTCATTGCTATTTTAGGTACATATATGGCTTTAATTTACCTCTCTGTATTTCTGGTCCTCTACATTTGACTCATTTCACACTGTTTTCCCCCAAGATAATGTTCCAGTGCCTAAAACCTGAACAGTGACTTCCTGAAGAGTCTAATTTGGATGCTAAAATTCTGATGCAATTATTGTAATATCTGCACCTGTGTCTACAAGACCGTTAATGACAATGTCATTTACTCATATTCTTAATTTTGGCTTTGGTTTGTTTGTAGAAGTTTACCATAATATTTGCTTTACAATTTCTTCTGAATTTTTTAAAATGTTCTCTTCTATAGATGTTCTATCATCCAGAGCAGAGCAGTATGGTTTCTTACAATAGGCATTAGGTTCTTTAATTGCTCTGGGAAGGAGTTTGCTCCATGGTGACAGGAAAGACTGGACCGAATTTTTGCATAGGAGCCTGCAAGAGGCCCCACAAGGCTTTCCCCAATGACCAAAAATTACCTTAATTGTTCCTTGTTCATCTATATTCATTAGTCCAATGTCTGCCTTTGCCACACCCCCTTCGTACTCTGGAAGGAACGGTCATTCTGCTGGGATTATTCTTAGCAAATTCATTGTCACTAGGAACAACCTGTTACAAATGCTGTTTAGGTGAGCTTCTTTACTGCAATAGAAACACTTGACATTTAATTTTTTTCTAACCTCTGGAAATCACCTCTCCTATCCAAGCATTATTACAGTTATGAGATTCAATATTGATTTTATCTCAGATCCATTCCTCCAAGGGTGCTATGTATCTGTTAGAGGAAAACTAATTAGCACAATGTAGGAAATAAGAACATGGAGATGTCTCAAACAATTGAATACAAGTTACCTGATGAACCAGCATTCTCTACACTGAATTCATATCCAGAGGGAACAATATAATTCCGTCAAGAAATTATTTTCACTCCCATTTGTATTTCTTTCCCTCCTCTGCCTTCCCTTCTTTCTCCCTCCTTTCCTTTTATGAATTTCTCTCTGATTTATTTCCCTTCTTTTTGTTCATTCAATGTGATTGTAGATAGCATTTACTTATATAGTCACCAGTACTTAAAGACAAACAATAGAGAAAATACTTAATATGTGAAATATAATAAAAATTTCCATTCACATGGAATTCATTTTACCTAGCATGATATTTACCACTTCACTGTCCTAATATCCTCCATTAATCTACAGGTGTCAGTATTTAAAAAAAAAATCCACTCTGGAACACGGAAGTGCAGTACTCTCCTCCATGTATTAGAGATTTCAGATAAAAGTGTTTTTGTTAGACACTGCAGAAGCACTGTTCCTTTGCAATGTGCATTTACTTAAATCAGATCATTTATTTTACTCTACCTTTTTGTTAGAAATGTTTTATTTAGCAACAAAATGCACCATTGCTGTAGTACAATCATTTTGTAAACTGTGAATATGTATTACTCTCATTGGTTAATTAAGAGCTGAGTGGTCAAGAGCTACTTGGGGAAAGATTAGGTGGGGCTTCTGGACCAAAAGATATCATGGGGTAGAAGAGGGTAGAGTCACCAGGAGACATGTAAAGCAGCAAGATAAGCATGCAATATTGAAAAAGGAACTAACATGTTGTAGAACCTAGATAAGAAATATGGGTTAATTGAAGTCAAAACAGCTAGTTAGTAACAAGCCTGAGCTATTGCTGAGCATTCATAATTATTAATAAATCTCTGTGTGACTATGTAGGAGTGGTCTGGTGGGACAAAATCTCCACCTACACATAGTCTCACATGGATATCTCTCTCTCTCTCTCTCTCTCTCTCTCTATATATATATATATATATATATATATATATATATATGAAAATATACAAGAGGGTAGGCTTTCTGTATATGTTTATATTGAAAATTGTTTCAGAGCCTGCTGTGGGATGTTCTGTATGTTAAAGGAGTTGCTCTGATTGGTTAATAAATAAAACACTGATTGGCCAGTAGCCAGGCAGGAAGTATAGGTGAGACAAGGAGAAAAGAAAATTCTGGGAAGTGGAAGGCTGAGGCAGAGAGACGCTGCTAGTTGCCGCCATGAAAAGTGAGATGCAAGATACCAGTAAGACACGAGCCACGTGGCAACTTATAAATAAATAGATATAGGTTAATTTAAGATTAAAAAAATTAGATAGCAAAATGCCTGCCACAGCCATACAGTTTGTAAACAATATAAGTCTGTATATGTTTACTCAGTTGTGTCTGAGCAGCTGAGGGACTGGAGGCTGAGAGAGATTTGTCCCACCTGTGGGCCAGGCAGGACTGGAGAAAACTTCAGCTACAAGAGCCTACAAACTATTTGAAATAAAGTCTCTGTTCTTTTTCTCTAGATCTTTCTTTTTTATTTATTTTAATGCTCAAATACTTAAGAGTTTTCAAAATACTTTTTTAAACAAAGCCTTCATAAAATCATTAGTGAAAAATCAACAGAGCATTAGATTAATTTTGCATCTAGGAAATTATGCTACCTTTTTTCCAATTGAAATTGTTCTATTAATATATTATGCTATATTAAAGGACACATGAATACATTTTTATAATCCATAATTTGAGAGTTAAAGAAAAATAAGCCTTCTAAAAATCACACTATAGGTTATATTTCATAACACATCTAATGAAGAATTATGTTTCTGATCTTAGTTATAAAATGGCATCTACATATGATTTTTAAGTAACAAATTACACATTTGAGAAATACTAAATTGTACCCTTTTGATACTTTCCCCTATATAAATATTAATTATAGAATAGATGGCTGGTTTAAATACATGCCTTTAAAAGACACTTCTCAAAAATCTCTTTTTTCCAAATTAGCATTTGATTCATGCCTGTGCCATTATACATGCTTTGTTTAATAAACTATAACCTATTCAAAAAGTCTCATGCCTGACATCATGGTGAATAAGCATCCTGTTGATTTTCAAAGCATCACAGGTGGGACACTTTTGTACAAAAACTGCTAGATTACCCCTTCTCACTATTATACAGGATTTTTCAGATTCACAATAGTGTGTAGATTTTAACTAATTAGTACTCATCATGAGGATAGAAATGCTATTTTCTCTCTCTAGGTAGACAAAATGTCACTTAAATTGTGAAGATAAGTTGAAATCAATAACATAAAATGGTATTTTTTCCCATTACCTTTCAAATTCTCCTCTATTATATAATCTCATCCTCAACAGGAAATCAATTATACTTTTTTTGACTAATAAAGAAATCAAATACCTGAATCATTAAACATGATTCATTAATTCCATTGTTTCCTTTTAAAATGAAATGTACCATGTTATATTATTTTTGTTCTAACATTGAGATTATATAGTTAATTATGATAAGAAGTAACTTGGGAAATCATGTTCCAATTTTGTAGCTTGTAAGTTATTTTAGTAGTAGAAGTATAAATGGTCTCCCAGAGATCTGAAAAATATTTGTGGTATTTTGTGCTTTAGGAAAGAGTGATAAATAGACAATTGTTTTTCTTGTTATGCCTCAAATACTTAGTAACCTTCTCTGTATATAGACAATGTTTTTGTTTGAACCCAATTAAGCTTTTTCAACAGAAGAGTAAATACTGAGAATTTTAACTGCATTTAAATATTTCCTTGAAGTTTTTATTTAATGTTATATTTAAAATTGTATTAATGTTCAAGGCTCTTTCCAAGAGATATTGAAAGTATGATTGGACATTCACACATTCAATTTAATCTATACCAGGAAATGCTAAGCAAAAGGACCAGAAGCTTCTATGCAGGGGCACTTATGTTATAGAATATAATAAAGGAAATAAAGGTTATAAAGGTAATAAAGGAAACTCCAGGAGGTCAAGGTCATCTGTCGTGAGTCTATGAGTAGGGACCAGTATGGCTTTGTGATAGTGTCTCTAAAATAGACTAAAAACATAAAACAAAACAAAATGACTAAAATTCCTCCTTGCTTTGAAATTAAGGTCTGGTTCATAAGAAAAATAAAATAAAATTCCACTTGCTCAGAATAAACATATACACCTGCAATAAAGATGAAGATAAATCCACACCAGCAAAATGACATTAAAAATAAAAAAAAATATATCATGAGTGTATTAAAATGTGTAATTTTAGCCTGGCTGTAGTGGCGCATTCCTTTAATCCCAGCACATTGGGAGGCAGAACCAGGCGGATCTCTTTGAGTTCGAGGCCAGCCTGGGCTACCAAGTGAGTTCTGGGAAAGGCACAAAGCTACACAGAGAAACACTGTCTAAAAACAAACAAACAAACAAACAAAAAAAGTGTAATTTTGTTTTTCTAAGAGAATAGGAGAATTCAACTGTATCATTTTGCCTGGAGTCTATTTCTTTGATGTCATAAACCTCAAGCATTACTTCATAATAAAATATAACTATGTAGCGTTGCGACGAGATTTCTCCCTGATATCCAAAGGTTTCTGCAGTGTTTGCTTCTAATATAAGTCCCTATTTTGTTTTGTTTTTCAAGATAGGATTTCTCTGAGTAGCCCTGGCTATCCTGGAACTCATGCTGTAGTCCAGGCTATCCTCAACTCAGAAATCTGTGTGCCTCTGTCTCCCAAGTCCTGGGATTAAAGCCATGTACCACGATCATAATCATATTGCTAAATACCCTAACTGTCACCACAGAGCTTTCATACAGTTACTGATGAAAGCTAATGCAGAGATCCACAGCTAAGCACCAGATTGAGCTCCAGGAGTTCATCCAAAGAGATGGAAGAGGGATTATATGAGCAAGAAGAGTCAAGATCAGGATGGGGAAATCTACAGAGACAACTGATTCAAGTTCATGGTAACTCACGAATTTTAGACTGAGAGCCATAGAACCTGCGACTGGACTAGCCCTCTGCATACAGGAGACAACTGTGTAGCTTTGTCTGAGGGACTCTGGCAGTGGGATCAGGAACTACGCCTGGTGCATGAGCTGGCTTTCTGGAGCCTATTACTTATGGTAGGATGCCTTGCTCAGCCTTGAGGCAGAGTGTGAGGCTTGGTCCTGCCTTAACTGAATGTACCAGGCTTTACTGACTCCCCATGGGACCTGTACCTTTTTAGAGGAGGGAACAGGGGATGGGTGGGGGGGGGGATGGAAGGAAGGTTGAGAGAGGGATGGGTGGTTGCTATGTAAAATGAATAAAAAGCCTTAAAATTATAGTAAGGACCTGATCCAGTTGGGGGCACCACAGCTTTTGGTTCATAATTCATGTGTTTCCATTAGTTTGGCTATTTGTCCCTGTGCTTTTTCCAATCTTGGTCTCAACAATTCACTCCATTACAATCCCTCCTCTTTCTTGACAATTGGAGTCCTGGAGCTCCACCTGGGGCCTGGCCGAGGATCTCTGCATCCACTTCCATCAGTTATTGGATGAGAGTTCCAAGACGACTGTTAGGGTGTTTGGCCATCTGATCACCAGACTAGGTCAGTTCAGGCTTTCTCTCGACCATTGCAAGCAGTCTACAGAGGATGTATCATTGTGGATTTCTGGGGACCTCTCCAGCACTCCTCCTATTCCTGTTCTCATGTGGTCTTCATTTATCATGGTCTATTATTTCTTGTTCTCCCTTTCTGTTCTTGATCCAGCTGGGATCTCCTGCTCCCCTAAGCTTTCTTTCCCTTGACCCTTTTCCTTCATTACTCCCACTGTTATCCAGGTTGTTCATGTAGATCTCACCCATTTCTCTGTCATTGGGAGATCCCTGTGTCTTTCCTAGGGTCCCGGTTTCTAGGTAGCCTCTCTGGAGTTGTGTAGCAGTCTAGTCATCTTTGTTTTACATCTAGTATCCTACTATGAGTGAGTACATACCATGTTTGTCCTTCTGAGTCTGGGTTACCTCACTCAGGATGATTTTTTCTAGATCCATCCATTTGCCTGCAAACCTCATGATGTCATTGTTTTTCTCTGCTGAGTAGTACTCCATTGTATATATACCATATTTTCTTTATCCATTCTTCAGTTGAAGGACATCTAGGTTGTTTCCAGGTTCTGGCTATTACACACAATGCTGATATGAACATAGCACCCAGACAGTGGGACCTGGACCTGTCCTTAGTGCATGAGCTGGCTGTTTGGAACCTGGGGCTTACACAGGGACACCTTGCTCAGCCTGGAAGGAGGGGACTGGACCTGCCTATACTGAATCTACCATGTTGAGCTGAATCCCCAGGGCAGTCTTTGCCCTGGAGGAGATGGGAATGGAGGGGAGGGGCTGGGGGGAAGGTGAGGCCTGGGGCGGGAGGGGGGAGGACAGGGTAACCCATGGCTGATATGTAAAATTAAAACACAAATATAATAAAAAATTATGCTACCAAAATAAAAGTACTATGCTTGATATTATTCAAATATATATATTTATCCCATGTGTCTTCTACAAGCTACATAAAAGCAAATGAGAAGAAAATCCCATGGATTACTCAAATGTGTCCTGCTTCTGGATACTATAATCTTTTACCCATGCTTTAGACACTAAGATGTCCATTGCATTTCACTGACACATCCTTTCAACTATGTTATAATGTACAAAATTAAGGGCTTGCCATGTTAACTGCCAGTATATGAGTTACAATGTAACAGAGATTTTAAACACCAGATGCATCTTTTGATTTTACCAGGGTGCAGGGACAAAAATCATGACGTAAAAAAGAACAGAAATATTCCTATTGAATAATAACATCTTATTTTTTCTGAATGCTGAATTATGATAGCTACTAATAAGTCAAAACAAGGATATTCACAAAATGCATCAGTATGCTTTCGATAATAGCAAAGTGTGTGATTTTGTTTCGTGTGTGTGTGTGTGTGTGTGTGTGTGTGGTTTTGATACTTTTCTGTTAATATATGATTTCCCTATATGGATTGCTTTGAAATTATATGTAAACTTTTTTTGAACTCCTTGTTTTGTCTTCATCTTTTTCCATATAACCAATGGCATATTCTCTTATTCAGAATTGTGTTTTAGTGGGGTTAGAGACATCATGAGAAATTGAACACTTCAAGAAATAGACCTATAGCCAGACAATGGTGACTCATGCCTTTAATGCCAGCACTTGGGAGGCAGAGTCAGGCAGATCTCTGTGAATTTAAGGCCAGCCTGGTCTAAAGAGTGAGATCCAGGACAGGCACCAAAACTACACAGAAGAACTCTGTCTCAAAAACCAAAAACAAAAAGAAATAAACAAAAAGAAATAGACCTATATTCCAATGGAAAAATGTGTTTTCCAATGGAAAAATGTGTTTTCTGTAATTGTCCATTAATATCTATGTGCATAGGAGGTTGTCATGATGTGTATGAGTGTGTGTATTTGTCTGCATGTGTGTACGTGTGTGTGTGTGTGTTTGTGTGTGTGTAACTGCAAACCACTTTCTCTCACAAGAACATCTTTAGGTGATTCAGTTATGAAAGCACAGTATTTGCTAAATGAGGGATAGTATTGTGCTAATGCCTGTTTTTAAGCTGTTAAAGGAGAAGATTATGGTACTATAAATATACATATTCATTTATTGCAAAACTTTCCAATAATTTAAATTAAATTAAATTTAAATCTTAGTTGTTTGCATAAACACCATAAAATATGTCTAAAATAAATTACAACCCCAGGCTAACTTGACAATGGAGTTCCCACAACAGGGTCAATAGCTTGAAGAATACATTTTGAAAAATGAGGACATTTTAAGGACCAAATATATTATGATAGGAAGAGAAACAGCTCATATTAAGGACCATTTGAGGGTTATAGGGAAGCATAATGCAGTAGAAACTACCTAAATTATATACATATTTGAAGGCAATCTAAATGTAATTGACAAACAATGAGGGAGGTAGAGTCCTAATTTTCCATCTCTTGTCACCAACTGAAGCTTTCAAGAATGAGATTAGATTACATCTAATTTACTTACTGGCCAAGGGACCCCATGGAAATTCCCAAAGATACAGGTTGCTTTCTACAAACTGCCAAGCCCCCTTTGCTAAAGATAAAACCTACACAACTAACTAAGCATGATGGTGGTAAGTTGGTGCCTACACACAGCTTTCACTGCAACATTTCAGTGTCTTTGGTGTGGGAGGGTACTCTGCTCCAAAGAGAAACATAAAAACCAAACCAGCTGAAGATCCTTTAGCGACAACGGTGTAATACCTACAATATATGTTAGGGTAATAGTTGTACAAAGCTTGTGGGAGTAACCAACAAACAAATGATTTGACTTAAGGCCCATTCCATGGCATGAAGCCCATACCTGGCACTGCTTGGGTTACCAAGAACATGATAATTAATAGCCCAGGGACCTAGGGTGAAATAACACTGCCTAAAAAGATAAACAAAAGTAGTGATCAAATGACTCCTAATAATATTCTACTATAGTCATAGATCAGTGCCTTGTTCAGTCATGAACAGAGAAGCTACCTTCTGTAGCAGATGGGAACAAATATAGAGACCCACAGTCAGACATAACACAGAGAATAAAATACCTCGGAACACTCAGCCCTAAATGGGATCTCATCAGCAACTCTCCTCAGAGCTCAGAGTACTCAGAAGAAGAGCTGAAAGGCATGTATGAGCCATTGGGAATGGAGGACACCAAGAAAACAAAACCCTCTAAATCAACATGAGTAAGCCTTATTTGAATTCACAGTGACTGAATCAGCATGCACAGGGCCTGCACTGGTCTTCACTAGATGCTGGGCATGTCTTTTATGGCTTCCAGTTCAGTATTTTTATGGCACTCCTGGGGATGAGAAAGAGTGTGTCTCTCATTCTTGTGCCTTTGAATGATCTTGTTTCTTCTCCTTCCCTTGGTTTGTCCTTTCCAAATTCATGGTGATAGTTATTGTTTTATATTATTGTATTATACCTTGTCATTTTAAAGTGAGTGAGTGAGTGAATGAATGAATGAATGAATGAATGAATGAAAACATAGTCACTAACTAGAGTAAGGTTAATAACTGAAATGTCATTCATATCTGCTAGGAGAGGGAAAATCAGTTTTCTCTAATGGAGTAGCACTGGATATATCAACTACTGATGGCAGGGTAAGTATTCAGAATAGGTTGATCAATATACAATAGACTCTACAGTTGTGTGTGTGTGTGTGTGTGTGTGTGTGTGTGTGTGTGTATGTGTGTGTGTGTGTGTGTGTGTGTGTGTGTGTTCCTATTAGGTTACTGTTTGGGTGCCCTTTATTTCGTTTTGTTTTTTTTGGTGGGTTTTATTTTTTTTTCTTGGTTTGGGAGGCTAGTAGTTGTATTGGCTCTTGTTTTGTTTTTTGAGAAAGAAATTAGGGAGGGTGAGAGTATCTGGAAGGACTTGTGGTAGGGGAAGAATATGATCAAAATATATTTAAATTAGAAAATTATTTTAAATAATAAAACTATAATACAAAAATGATTTCATACTTGATAATACATAAATATCTATTTTAGAGTATAGTTAATGAGAAAAAAATTATTGTAATTTACTATGATTTCGGAAGAGGAGGCAATATATTGCCTGGATTTGAATTCTAGACATTTGAATAAAGTGATAATTTAATTATGTTTTACTCATTACTACTGTTTATGTGCATGTGGAATGTGAGTGTAGGGTTTGGTATACTATATCTGTGGAGGTTACACACAATCCTGAGGAGTCAGTTTCTCCTTCCACAATGACGGAACACATGTCCCTCATCTGTACTGTTGAGTCACCTCAAAACAACCCCAACATGATAGTTGCTGACAGAAAGGATGATGACAATGTTTACAGTGTGACAGAGTAAAAACAGTTGATGTTTAGAAACACTCTCCAAAGATGTATATAGGGTTTAATGGTTAAAAGTTACACTACTCTTGCGGAGTACCTAAGTTTGCTTCCTAACACTCATCTGTGGTCATTCAATGGTAAATATTCCATCAGCAAGCTATCTGAATTACTTCCTCTGGACTCTGAACACTATACTCAGGTATACACACCTACACTAAGTCACATACTTATACACGTAATTAAAACTAAATCATAATCTTTTTTAGAAGGAAGAGTAATCATTTAGAGGGTTCATTCCATGAAGGTATAAGGAGCAAGACCTGAAATGACAAGACAGCTTGTGACATTGCAAGGTTGATTCTTACATGTGATTAAATATTTTGAAGTATGATTGAATAAATGAGATATTTTATGTAGATAAAAGATTGATGAGTAAATGGTATTTTGTGAATTAGTTTCTAAATTTGCCTATATGTCAATATCTACGTGGGAAAATTCCTTCTCAAAACAATGCCAGTTAGGGTTTCAAATCCTTTTCACATTTGCTGAAATGTGAACTCTTCCATAGCAGTGTAATATTAAACATCAGCCTTAGCACACATTTTCATTTTATGTGTTGGAAACATTGATCTATCTTATGAGCTTTTTTTAATGGCCATTCATTTTTATCTATAACGTCACAATATTTTTTATCCAGATAATATATAACTTCTATTTACTATTTAAAATCTTCTGGAAAGTTCATAAAAATATCACAACAAAAACAATTACAATTGAATTTCAACATGTATTAGGCTGTCATTCACGGTTCCAGAAAATGAGCTATATTTTCTTGTACTCCATATAAAGTACATAGACATTCCTCTTAGCTCATAAGTAAAATGAGACTAAATGAGAGGTCTCTAAGCTTCCTAAATTCTAACCAGTCAAATAGCAGACATGTAAAAATCATCTGCAAGTTATTAAAATTACCTCAATAAGTAAATTCATTCTGATTAATTTTAATGTTTTGGTGGTACTAATACAGGCTATGTTTATCTTTAATTTGTTGTAGAAACATATTATGGTATTATATTAACCAATTGCTCACATTCTACCACAAAACTAGAAAAACTCAAGAAATACAATGAAATATGTTCTCAAAATAAATCTAATATGCAGTCTTTCATTGTCTACATTGTTTCTCAAAGCTCATTTGTCAATGACATCAAACAATCTTCCCTTCCATGAGCAAGAACT